>NC_079492.1:127354617-127657647 GCF_020520425.1 Spinacia oleracea
GTAGCATTTTAAGAGTTAAATTGATGAAAGCACATTTTTTAGACTTTTATGGTAAATCGGTCTGTTAAAACACTGTCATTTTTGTTTCTAATAGACGGATTGAACTCGATCTTATAGCATAGTAAATTGAGAACTGAAATTTGATTTTAGTTTACTTGATGATAGTTTGGCAAGAATTTCCTTGTACTCTTTTAGTGTTAAGGTTGAGGTTTGTTACAGAAAACAGATGAAATGTGTCTTCTTAGGTTTTTAGCCTAATGCTCATCTGCTTGGGGAAGAACAACAAGCTGTACCGCAACGAAACCCGATGGAAGAACAGCAAGCTGCACAAGTTGCAGAGCAAGCTGCACAACAAGCTGCAGAGCGAGCTGCACTGCGAGTTGCACAATGAGCTGCACAACAAGTTGTACATGAAGCTGCTATGGTGGCTCATGGGGAAGATAAGCTTGTTATGGCGGATGAGGAGGAAGGCGCTATTGATGTGATGGCTCGGGACGAGAACAAGCTTACTAAGAAAGAGATTTTCCAGCAAGAGGGTGCCTGAATTTGACCCCTCTGCATTCTGTTAAGGGCTTCTTTTGTTATTTGCCCTCTTTTATTGTTGCTTCAAACTTTTGGATCTCATCTCTATGTTTAATGCCCCAGTGTCGTCTTTAATAAACAAACATTTCGTAATGTTGTGTAATTTCCAATTTGTACCCTTGATTACCGAGGCACATGCTGGATTTTTTTTGTTAATCTTGAAGGTTGGCATCTCATGCTATATTCATATTTTGACTTGACTTGCACAGTTGTTGATTCGTCTGCAATATTAGCTGAAATTGCAATTGTAACAGCTCTGAAGTCTGATCAAAGTCCAACTTACAGTCAAATTACTCTGATGTCATCTACTGATTTGAGAAATACATGGAGTGTTTTCCAAAGGCAGTAGTACACAGAGGAGTACGAGCAATGTTCGAGACTATTCGGGTTGAATTAATGGGGGTGGTTTGTGCAAAGCCCTTATGTGTTTTGGCCGGTTTGTTTAATTTTGGTCATTTTTTTTGGAAAAAGTTAGCTCGTTTGTTTTAAAAAAATCTTCAAATCCCTCCTTATCTCAAGAGCAATGTAGACATAATATCTTAAACTTACATATAATCAAACAACAAATTTCTATAGCACTCTCTCAAATTTACAATTTAGAGAGTACACCACAACATCAAGTGAACTTGATAAATGAAAATGATAAGCTAATTCTACTTGGATTTTCTGGTAAATATAAATGTAAATAAATATTCAGGGTGCAATTGAAATTTCATTAGCGCAAATAAATTTAGTTATCCAACTATAAAATACTATTATGCATAAGGCCTTATATTAGGTGCTTGAGTATTGCAATAGTCTGTGTATAGTGAATAATTGCAGGACGGACATGTTTCTTGCTTTCTTGCTTCATCATTGACCAACTAAGTAATCATGTATCTTTTCTTGCAGAGTTGTACGTTCCACAAAGTTGGGCGAGGAACTATCACGACTGTTGTTTATGCTATTAGGCCGGTCGTGTTTAATTTCTCCAAACTTAGGCATGTATTTTTTTATACTTAGCCATGATTTCTATATATGTAAACTACATCAAGTAATTAGCCGTATTTCTTTTCTTGCTTTCAACTATTTCTATAGAGTAATTAGGCTTATGATTTGTATAGTGTTCCGGGAGATAGTTTTTTATACCTTGGGGGAACGTGCGCGCTAACGCACGTTCCAACCACTAGTAATAATAAAAGTAGTTGGAGGCAGGGGCGAATCTACCCCCAATGTACCCCGATTTTCAAAAAAAAACTAAACAAAACCTGCAAAGTCAAGAGACTTATTTTGTCAAACAACAACTCTCTTGGGTAACACTAGAAAAATCTAACCCAGCGCATTGTGCAACTCCTAATAATACTAAGAGACCAGTAATTTGGGACAAGTGGTCTTATATTCATGGGAGGCTTGTCAACCTTTTACGTTCTACGAGGTATTTAGAATTTAAACACTAAGAGTTTGGTTATATGAGACAACTTGTCTCTTAACTTGACTTATTAATTCATTCCACTACTACTTGAAATAAATACTAGTTAGAATTGTACGAAGTATAAAATTTCGTCTCCAACAGAGTATAAGGTTAAAAGGTAGATATTGAAACGAATTAATAACTTAAGTTTTAGTTCGCCTAAAAAATAAAAACTCAAGTTTTAGTTGGCAAAAAAAAAAAAAAAAAATTGCTCGGTAATGTTTTTTTTTTACTCTAATTTCGTACCCCCATACTCAAGTTCCTAGATCCGCAATTGATCGTAGGTGACTAATCTACATAAAGTAAATTCTAATCTACTTTGTAGGAAAGGCTAAGATAAAAGGACTTAAATTATTCCGTAGATATTTGTTTCTGGCAGTGTAAGAAGGATAAAATAAGAAGTGCTCAGGAGTTTCTACAAACGTCTACATGTCATGTGTCGCTCTCCCCTCAATCCATAAGTCTATGTCGTCAATACACTTTCATTTAAAAATAAGAAATATGGTTTGCATAAGATTCGAACTTGTGACCTCCAATTTCAGACACAAGAGCTTTATCCAATTGAGCTATAACGTTTTGCATGTTCTCTTTGCAAAATTATTATTAATATAATCTTGTGAAAAAAAATTCAAACATAATTTCACTAAAGAATATAATAGCTTATAGTTAATTGTTATACACATAATAATCAGGAATTCAGGACATCGTTCGAGTACGAATACTAGTATATGGTTAAAACTAAGAGTTTATATATAGTAAATCATTGGTACAAATCCTCTCCCAATTTAGTACGGAGTATAATTTATATGCTCTATGGACTTATTTGAAAAAAACAATATAAAAATGCCAAAATTAGCTTCATTATTCGTGAATTCAACGAATAAGACGTTTTTCCAAGTCCGTTATACACTTATACCCATAAAAAAAAATTATATAACATGACTAATGCTTAGGCCTAAGAGCAAGATTAGCGGTAGTCTGAGCAATAGTATGAGCAATAGTCTTATCTATACCTAGTATTTAAAAAGTGAAACCATATTTGATTAGATGACACGTGTCACCACATTCGATTAGATGACGTGTCACCACATTTGATTAAATGACGTGTCATCCAACCGACTCCTTCACTTCATCTTCCTCACAAACATCAATTCACCAATCTATTTATTCAACATCTTCCACTCCATCTTCCCGATTAACACTCGATATTTAATACACTATTTCATTTATGTATTCTTTCGACCTTTAAATTTTACCTCTATTTACATCATATATTCTTTCTAAAATCACAAGCTCAATAAAATTAGAACTTTAAAAGATAGACTAAACAACCACTATACAACAGCCCGTTCTTTGAACGGGCTCAAAAGCTAGTTGAGTATTAACTTAAGACCTCCCATTTAAGTGGAAGAGTATGACAAAGGTCTGAGCAAGAGTCTTGGAATTCCATTTAATTTTAATTATTATTATTTAATCTTTTTTATTTTATTATTTTCATAAGTTTGAGGAGTCTTGAATGAGTACGAGGAGTGAAGTGGAAAAACTAAGTAAGTCTGAAAGGGTCTCAACAAGAATTTGATTAATTGAAAATAAATAAAAATAAATAAAAAGATTACGTGGAAGTCTTAGCTTATACTAACGCTAATCTTGCTCTAACTCCGTCTAACACTCAATCTCTCCGTTCCTTTTTAATTATTATTTTTACATTTGCATCAATAATTTATGGGAGAAAACTAAAGGTTCTATTTATCTTATAAGAAACAACCTTTATTAACGATATTAATATTGTAATTGTTGACATTATTTTAAAAATAATACGTTTCTCTTAGATATACATACACTCTAACTTCACTTTCTTTTTTTTTGTGCATATTTGTATACTTCATATTATAATTCCTACACAATTACATAATAGCCAATATTTCTATGCAAATTAATGTGGAAGTTATTGTTGGAAGTAAAGCTTGAAAAAGAAGTTCGCCTGATGGTCATCGGGCGAATGGCGTCTGATTAGGTGCGCGTACAATGTGAAAGTGGGTGAGTAATTCGCCCGACCAGGCGGTCGTCGCCCGATCAGGCGAATGACTCGTAATATTTCACTTGTGGGAGCCCAGTCGGGAAAATGAAAGATCTTTTGGTTTGATAAACGCGCGCCCGACCGGGGGGCGGTTGGCGCTCTATCGGGGGACCATGGGGCAAATAGCAAAAGACGTCTCGACGTCGGATTTGCTTCCTTGTGATTCTCTTTGTAACAGACTTATTAAGTATGTTTAAGGGATATTAACCTTTCTGATTATGGTGAGTTAAGTGCTTTTAACTTCCTATTGATTAAGGGTGTTTTAACTCTTCATTGTCAAAGGTTAATTATCATGATTAAGATCATTGGATTCCTTTGAGCCCTCTGATTTTTTTTTTGGGCTATTTTATCTCCTCCACTAATCCTATAAATACATGCTTCATTTCTTGTGTTGTCTATAAAAAAAATTATTCTCTTATCTTCTCCTTTTCTTCATCTCTTTTGGGCATAAGTTCTAGTAAATCCATCTCACACCCAAGAGTGTCATTGTGTGTTGAGAGTTGTGTAAACCTTAGTGAACAAATCGGTGAATACAATTGTGCACCCCGGTTGAATCGAACTCGTTTTCAAGGTAGTAGTTTGGTTACCACGGCACAACAAGTTCTATGAGCCCTACTTTCTTCTTCATATTAGTCTTGAAAATACTTAAAATACAACAGTTATATCAATAATCCAAAAGAGACAATTAAAAAGAAATGGAGAAAATTAGTTAAGAAAAAGGAACGTAGAGTATTAATTAGTGGAAAATGTTTGGTTGACCCTAAGGGTTGGTAACCCCTAAGATACATATAACATAAATTTATATATAAGCACAATTAATTGGAGAGAGAATGTGTTGTATGTAAAGTTTCAATGCATTTGTAACCAATCAAAATTCAATATTAAAAGGATTATCAACCCTTAGAGTCACTCTATCATTGTCCTTAGTTAGTACTATGTGGGCCCTCTTACTTTAAAGGACCACCTTTAATTTCTCCTTAATTAAATTGGTTTTAAGGTATCCAACCACTCTTTCAGTTTATTTTTAATGGAGTATTTTTTTCTTGGGAACGGGCATTAAGCCATTAATAATGCAACACTACTAACACTAGTATGCAAGTAGGCACTTAGACCTTATCACGACGAATGAAGATAAACAAGGCAAAGTGATAAACCAATTCCAACTTAGTTAATCTAAGCAAGGCAATCATAGTTGTTCTTAGTTCCTTTTTGTCCCCTACTCCCTCCAATACTCTAATTACCTTTTACGGGGATTAGACGTTTCATGTCGTGTTCGTGCTTGATCACTTAGCATTTTCTTGTCACTTTATTAACGTTTTTATTTTAGAAATCACTAACATTTATTAAAAGTGCGTCAATTCACCATTCTATTGACAAGTGCATTGTGACAAAGTCATCAACTTATCAATTTACATGACGGAGTTTCAATATACAACAACTTTAAGTATCAAATATATCCAAAAAGTGACCATTAGTAATAACTCATTGCACACGTAATGGCCACATATTCAAGCACCTTCTTCCTAATTATGATTATGTATATGTAATTAATTTTATCTTATTACATACGATGTACATTTATATGAGTCCATATTCCGTTAGTAAATAATTGTCGTTTTACCATTTACACAATAATTGAGGTGGAGTAATTTCTTCTTCTTATACTTCGTAAGTAGTACGAGTAACTAACTGTGTTTAATAAGGATATCAATTCGATACATTATACTTGTTGAAAAAAATCTCTTAAATTTCATTTGAAATAATCTAATTTCTCCATACTCCTAAATATATTTTATACAGGTACTATCCACTTCATTTTATAGCAATAACCAATATTATAGCACAATAACTTAAGTTCCGAAATTACAAGTACGTTATTAATCCAAATGTAAAAATGTAAAACGAATGGATAACATTAGTCAAAGCGACAATTAAAAAAACCATGAACATATATCACATAGCAAACTTTTTTTTTTAACAAAAATGAATTGCTCGTACATATTGTTGTGTAATAAAGGAACAAAAAAAGAAACACCTTTGATGCAACCGCGATCTTTCATCGCCGCCGGTTTGTCTCCGCTCTCTACTTCCATTGAAAGCGACAAAAGATAAAAATAAAATAAAAGAGAAAAAACGTGTAAGCCTCTCATTGGCTTAACTACCTGATCACACAAATCTTTAAGGTACGTTTGGCAAAGATATCTGCTTTTTGTTTTCTAGTAAAAATCTCAACAGCATGTGACTTTGGAATTTTTTCATTTTACATTTGCAGTTTAAATTTTACCCGCCACCAAACAGGGTAGTAGGAACAGTATTAGGGCCCCACCTGAAAGGTTATTTTATTTTATTTTTAAAATATGTAAATTTGAGAACTTTAACCCTTTGGTGAATGTGGGAAGAAATCGACTAAAGTGGAAAAGAGAATAACAAGGACAATGATGTGAGTACTGGTATTTTTTTTTTGGGGTAATTTTTTTTTTTTTATTTTTTTATTTTTTATTTATGTTAATTTGTTTTTTATTTGATTCTGTAACAACGTAATAGTTACTGGATTAAGAGCTGTAGTTCTGCAAAATTGCTTGTTTAAGTGTTACATGTTTTAGGTGCTATTTTTGCTGGTGAAGATGTGAGACTTCATTAAATGTTTCCAAAAGCTACTCCGTATGGGAATTAGGATGGATAACTCACCTATATTATGGCTACATGATGGAGTACAATAGTATATTGTTCGTTTGTTCATCAAGTGTTATACGAAGTATGATGTGAACTTTTTTTTTCTTTTCTAAAGGAGCATTTGTTGACTCGTTGAAGGTGGTACTCACGAGGTTGTCTAAAACGATACTGGGTATACCATAACAATGGTATACTAGGGACAAGAAGGTAATTGTAAGTGGAGTAAAGGTGGGTGGCCCACCCTTAATCACCACTTCAGATATTTTGCAACTTCTCTCTCTAAAATTCTGTTCCAAAATTTGAAATTCAAAATTTTTTTTGACTTCTCAATTTATCTTTAATTTGTATTTTATAATTTACTGATTATTAATTTAATGTTATGTAAAAAATCAGGTGGTGGTTTCATTATTACTGTTTCTTTCCAAAATACGGTTCTTTCGTCTTCTTCCTCCTTGCGTGCTCTCCCGCTCAATTGATCTCCCTCCAAATTCTCCGTCAAGAACTGGCCAAATTCTCAGTCTCTCGTTAGAAGGTTAGCCACTTCGTGACCGGTTTCCAATTCATACAGTCCAAAAAGGGTGTTTGCCAGGGCGATTATATTTGGTGAAATTTGTTAACTAAGGAACTTCTGAATTACTTTCCAGGTGAAGTTAATTTATTTTTGTATGAATTGTTCTTTAGTTCTTGTTTTGGTAATATTTTTTGTTTTCACAGTTTTTTGGGGCTGATTTGATTTTTAGGGTTTCACCATTTTGTTTGACAATTGTGTTGCTGATGAATCGAAAGTGAATTTTTTTCACAATTATGTTCTAATTACTTGAAGTAGCTGTTGTTAATGGAAATTTAAGTGTATATTTAATTTAGTGATGAAGTAGCTATTTTTATGGAATTTTCAT
The DNA here is from genome assembly GCF_020520425.1 of Spinacia oleracea. NCBI lineage: Eukaryota > Viridiplantae > Streptophyta > Magnoliopsida > Caryophyllales > Amaranthaceae > Spinacia > Spinacia oleracea. The sequence continues at coordinate 127,362,296 of NC_079492.1, forward strand.
ATTTGGGGTTAATTAGTGGTTACTTTGTGGTTATTATGCGAATTCTATACTTTGATGTTTGTTGTTGAATTACTTTCCAAGTCGAATTAAGTAATTTGATAAGCCTTCGTTTATGTAAAGTTAAACTGATATGAAGGGGTGCCTGATCAATGTTTAATTCGTGTGATGGCATGCTTTTAAAACTACCTTTGTTTGTTTGATTGTTGTTTGGTACTTGATCTGGTACCAAATGGAAAATATTACATATGTTGATACATTTAGGTAAAGGATATGTGATTTGGTATTTTCTTTGGAACCAAACCTAAATTATCAATGTGTTTGGTACTGTTATATCGAAGGTATGCATGGTATAATGATTGGTAAAATTGTATTTGTAGGATGGTTATCAAGGGACAAAGTGGTAGCAGCAGCAAACCTAGGGTGAGTGTCACTGCTCTTTTTATGAGTGTATCGTATTTGGTGATAATTGATAGTATGTATATTGTTATACGTTTATTAACAAGATATGTATTTCAATATTGTTTTTAAGGAAAAACGCGTGGAAGTTGCTCGGAATAGTAAGCTAAAGGGCAAAGACCCTGTCGTCGATGAAGAAATGGAAGAAGATGAGGAAGGGCGATCGCTGTCTGGGGATGACAGTGAAGAATCTGTTTTTGACGGGGATGCATATGAAGATGTTGAAGATGATGAATATGAGGATGAGATATATGAGGACGAAGAATTCGAGGATGAATTATGCCAGAGAACAGTGAAACGTGCGCCAAAGAAAAGGCAATCTGCTAAAAGCAGGAGGGTTATTTCATACGATGAAGTAGAGGAGGAAGAAGATATAGAAGACGAAGACGGTGAATATATGGATGGTGGGTATGAAGATGAAGGAGAGGATGTTGTTGTTCGCGTTCAGAAAAGAGGGAAGAGTTGGAAGGAGGTCGGGCAGAATGCTTTGAAGAAGAAGGCACATCTGCAGATGATGCGGAAGAGGCGTAGAGAGGATTATGATGATGTTGACGAGGGAAGGAGACCTGTGAAGAAGACGATACTTCCTGCGATGAAGCAGATGGGTAGGAAGTTTGATGAAACAGGGGTAGCAAAAGGAAAGCCCCCTGCAAAACAGAAGGCAATCAGAGGGAATAACAGGAGGATGTTTGTGCGGGTATATAATTTTGAAATTTATTCATTGTTTTTAAGGATTTTTATGGTATAATAATGTTTTTTCTACGTAGTCAATGGTAATGTTTTTTTCATGTTTAGGTACCGATTCCCAAACATCCTATGTCTAGGGGTGAGTATGCGAAGTTTCACGGCGTGGTAGTTGCTACTCAGCGGGCTAATTGTGGCCGGAAGGTACTATTGATCCTTTATTTAAAGATGAATTGTGTATTTTGATTAGGTTTTTACTTAAACTATTATGTGTAGCAACCAAGCGTTATCTGTCGCACGGATGCATTTTCTAAGATTATTGCTGCTTTTGATGAGTCAAGGAGAAGTTGCGTTAGGAAAATGGGTTTCGGGGGGATGTTGGATTTGAAAATATCCAAGCTACCTAGGCAGCTGTGCTACTGGCTGATGTCCCGGTTGGATGGGGGTAACAGTTACCTTGTTGGAGGGGACGGCCATGTGTTGCCGATAACTGCTTCCCATTGGGAATATGTATTCGGATTCCAGAACAGCGGTCTTCCGGTGCCAGTGAAGGAGTCTGATCTTCCTCCAGGCACCCTTAAAGCGATGGCCCTCAAGTATGGTGAAAAGAATACATCAACCTCAAAGAGCACAATAATCATAGCGAAATCTGTAAAGGAATTGGCAGGGCCGGTTGACGGTGAAGGAAAGATAAAGCCCCTGGCTAATCAGCGTGATAGGGCCTCGTTCATGGAAAATTTCATGATTGTGTTGCTGGGGCAGATTTTATGTCCTTCTACCGATGGGGGTAACATGTCTTTAAAATTGCTAGGTGCAGTTTCCGTGGCAAAGAATGCATCACTGTACAATTGTTGTGAGTTTTGTCACACATGGCTTTTAGACTACGGAGACGCCTGTCAGCGGAAGATAGACCATCAGGGGTATGCCGCTGGGACTGGTGGTTGTGTGTTGTTTTTGCTGGTGCGTCTATCTTACTGAAATATTTAATGTATTAAATTATATAAAAGGTTAATACTGTTATTGTTGTGGTGTTAGTATCCTGTCTTCTATTACAGTGCCTTATCTGAAAGTGGATTTGTTTTACAGATTTTCTACCTAGACCATTTATGCAGGCATCCTGTGAGATGGGATGAGTTTCCCAGGATCAAAGTCTGGACACAGGAGGAAGTGGATGAGGCCAAGAATCGGGATAGGAAAGCGAGTGAAGATTATGGAAGGATTACGGTGGGTAACTGGTTGTTAGTTGGTCGTATTTGTCATATTAAATTTTGTATTATCTAATCTGACTGAAATCTATTCCTTTTATAATCTTTCCAGACTGTTGATGTTGTGTACGGGGATCCTCATCCCCTTTACGGCAGGGAGGGTAGACGGTCTCCCGCAGTAGAGGTTGCTGAGATGGTAGCACAGATGACTTCTTCAGAATGGAGACGCACCCTAGCTCAGGAGGTCACAGAGATGGTATGGGAAGTTAAACGATTTCCTCAATTTTATGTTGATGTTAGTGATTAATAGCCAAAAATGTTTTAGGGTTTCAAATAGTACTCATAAATGTCTTTAGGTGTACCATATGAATGATATTGATGTTGTTTGGTACTCTTTGTAGTGGGATAATTTTCAAATACTGAGTGTTAGTGATAAACAGGCATATATGTTTAACTAGTAAAAAATAGTACTCACCAAGGTCTGGAGGAGTCATTTCTGTGTGCATGAATTACTTTACATATTTTTCTGTTTAGGTTATGGGGCAGCTTGCTCCATTATTGCAAGATCGTCGGGGCGTATCCCGTGAAAGAGGAATGAGGTCATATCATGCTACCGATCATTTGACGATAGATGTTGATGGTGTGGCTATGCCGTTGGACCAGTCTGTGAATAAGGTGCTTACAGAGTTGGATGCCGATGACGATTCCGATGTGGAGTTGCAACCGTCTGATGGGGGACGTGTATTTGTGGGCCCTCATGTGAGTGTGCCAGTTATGAATCCCCTAGACCCGGTCAGCCACGGTGATGTACCTTTGGTCCACACTGCTGATGATGTTGGTGTAGTAGCAACTGACCCAGAAACAAGCAAGCACCCGGTCGACCAGACACAACAGCACGTACAGGTTCAAGCTGGTGACGGGCCACCTCCAGATGGAATGTCATCGGAGAAGGTGGGACAGCTGGGTGTAGTTGAAGACAAAGAGGATGGTGAAGACAATGGTGAGGAGAATGTTGAGGAGCCGGAAGAGCAGGATGGTGGCGTCAAGGATGGGGGGCCGAATAATAGGGATGATGACGATGATGAGGGACCGGCTAATGGTCCTGTGCAAGGAACGGTTGCAGCATCGCCCTTGGAGAACATCACTCAAGAGAACCCCCCTGAAGATAAGAACAGTGAAGAGAACACCAGTCAAGATAACCCCACTGAAGGGAACACCACTGATGAGAATCTCCAAACTGATGACCAAGAAGGACCACGGGAGAAATTGATCCTAAGGATTCCGAGAACAAACCCAAAAACACGCTATCGGCAGACGCGAGTACGAATGACAAAACTTGAGAGTGACGTAGTAGCTTATGTGGAGTCATACAATCCTAAAGGGAAAGAGCAGTACGTTCTACAACTTTTACTCATGTAACACTTAAGTACGTTGTATACACTAATGTACGTTGTACATTTATGTAATGATAATAACTTGTATCATATCTGTATTTTATGTTTGCAGGGGGGCCATGCTTATCGAGTGTGATGGTAATGATGCAAATCGGATGATGTGCTACTCGGTTGTGCGGCCTAGGGAGTACGTGCATTCCCAGTACGTTCGGGCCGTTGCAAACATATACAACAGGGAATGGGCTCTGGAATACCCAACGAATTCTCGCAGAATCATGCTGGACTCCTCATTTGCGGTATGTTCTCCTAATATTATGTTCTCCTAATATTCACCATTAATGAAATCAATACAGTAAGCGTACGAGGTTGCTTAGTTATTTTGTTACTGTGCTTTACAGTATCAGAAATTAAAGACGAGGGAAACATATGCTGGTCTGCCGAAGAAGTGGTCCACCCCTCTCCAGAAGATTGTGTCAGCTGATATATCTGTGGTAAGTCTAATTAGTCTTTTTACTCCATGTTTAAATGTCTGATTATATGCCAACAACACGTGTCTGACTATTTTCGGACTAATAACTGAGTGATGAGGCCGTATTTTAAGGATTTGGAAATAAGTTCCTACATGCCTTTTACGTTGAATGTTTGCTCTCTATTTGGTCAGTTCGGGATCTGTCTTCTTTTTGAGGAACGTCCTTGTACAATTTGTTATTTTAGTTTTTGGTGTATTAATTGTCCGCGGCACACAGGTATGCGATTTGTAAGAATTTGTAATTATCATGTCCAGGTCTATGTTCCAGTTGTGGACAACGGACATTGGTGGTGTGTTGCTTTTGCACTGAAAGACCAGAAGATATGGTTCATTGACAGCATGTATACTAATCCTGCTTCCGAGCATTCTGGGGATGTTAAAAAATTGGTATCTTAACCTGGTTTGGTGGGAGTTTAAGAACATTGACTTCACTCAGTTTATTGTACTAACATAATACGGTCTCCTCATTCCAGATAGCAGCTGTGGAGTACGTTCTACATTGGAGGGACACGCAGTATAATGCAGCTCTTGTTTGGAAGTTGAAGCAAATGCATACTTGGCCCTTGGACTCCATTAGCTTCCCTGACTACAACGACAAGTACTGTTTATGGTACCTTTTCATCGTCGAGTAACCTCCTTAAGTCTTACTGATATGTTTTGTTTGGCTTTGTAGTCATGCGTGTGGAATAGTAATGCTTATGGCTATCCAGGAAAGTGCAAGGGCATTTACAAAGACGATGCATGTGGTAAGTCCTCTACTGTTGTAACTGTAAGTGCCATACCCCCACATTATAAACTTACAGTTGTCTTTTCAAACTTGTTTTGGGACAGGGGGACATCAATGTAGCTCGGAGGGCACTGTTTTTGTCTCACTTGAATTCAGATTTCAACTCCTGCCGCCCGCTTCTTCCCCAAATCGTTGCAACCCACTGCCCAGTTCGTTGATGTTTGGTCGTGCTTCTTCTGCTAACGTTTAGGGTTTTTAACAGAGAAAACAATTGCACACTTATCTGGTCAAATTTTGAAATGTGATTAACGCGTGAACTTAATCATAGTTGTTGTCTTTTGATACTCACATTATTTCTAGGAGGTGGGATTCATTGCTTGCAGGTATGTTTTGCAAGTTTTGTGGTATGCTTTGTATCGTGCATTAAAGATTTACAATACGAGTTTGGTACGTGTTGTGATACCTAATAGGTTGTTTTGTACCGTTATTAGAAAAGTTTGGGTACAATCTACGAGTTTGGTACAGCCTGAGCTTTGTTCCGGCTTTGCATGGTACCAAGCATAAATTTAATACCAAACAAGATCAGATATGTACCACACGAACATTAGTAATTGTTGCTACAAAAGTTGGATGATTAAGAGTTAGACAAAACAGTACGCAAACACGGTGACCTGAGTAATCAAAATTTGCGGTGTTTATGAATTTAGTGAATAACTACTTTTCATTTCAGCAGTGTTTATTGTTATAAAGGATAAAAAGGTTATATCAAGTCCTGAGTCAGGTCCGACCCGTTCGACAGGCTGGTTAATTCGGTTTCAAGTTCGGTAGTTGGGTTTTTATTGTGGTTAATTCTCGTTAATTTGAAATTGAAAGTTGAAAAATGTGATCTTGTGTATTGTTTGTAGAGTAATCTGGAATCAACACATAAACATATGTTTAAACAAACCAAATCACACTTTTACATTCACACTAACCAAATCAAAGGAAATATTATGCTGAAGGAGGATGTCAAACACACAGGATAATAAAAAAAATAACTAAAGCAATACATTTGTGAAATAAGAAACAATCACACAGCTAACACTATGGCATTGAAATAATAGTATGCAAATGGCCAGACTTCCAGGAAATAATAGTATCCTCCAACTGTAGTTTGCATTCCCCACACTTGTGTCGAAATTATTGAAATCAATGTCACTCGGTACATTAAGTAGTGGTTCCCTAGGGTTCAAGGTATTTGACCCTTCCCTCCACAGGTCACAGACGCACTTATATTTAAACCTTGTGTAAGTGCCATTTGTTTCTTTGTACTCTAGGGTTTCATAGTATCGAAAATTAAGGGTACGTACTCTTTCGGTGAATTTCCAATCAAAGTCGGGGCGGTAGTATTGATTGATCAATTCCATGGCCCACTTCTTGCATGCGAACACTGAATTAGCCCTAGTTGGCTTGTCCATCTTAGACCATATGACACCCATTATATTAGCATCTCCGGCAACAATTTCGACGCTCTTGGACTTCGCACATCCGTGTTGGTCTGGTTCAACCACCGCATAGCCATACTTTTCCGCGAGGTCGATCTCGAATTGTTGTATGAGGTCGTGTTTGCGAGCAGTTTTGTGTTGTTCCGTATAATCGAAACGGTAACGGTGGTTAGGACAGACTCTGGGGTAATAATTTGGCGGAATTTCCATTTTCTCGAATGAAATGCTTTGTGAAGACAATGAAGTTAATGGAAATGCTTTGTGAAGACATTGAAGTTTATGGAAATAACCCTCCCACGAAGTGTTCTTTATAGAGCGCCTGTTTTAACCGTCACGTAACTGCCACCTTATCCATTTAATATAAAAAAACACCCATATTTCGTTATGCTAACCTTACACTATTCCTTTAATTTGAAAAAATTATACCGTTGGTACCTCTGTCGCAATATAAACAGTACCAAACATACCGTTGGTACCTCTGTCGCAATATAAACAGTACCAAACATGTGTTGTTCATTGGTTTGGTACTACTTTACTCAATGGTACCATATGCCTACGGAATAAGGGTGATCGTAGACCATTCGACGAAATTATAACATGACCTTTGAAACTGTTAGTGTTATTTGTCGTTCGTTATTGAAAATCTAATTACCATTATACAAATTTTAAAAAAATACTTCATTTTAGCAATCATAGTTATTAAACCAAATCACACCGTTACATTACAATAACATAATCTAAAGGAGGATGACAAACACACCAAATCACACTTCATACTAGGGCATTTAAATAAAATTAAGCAAAACATAAGATGAAAAGAAAACAATCACACACCTAAAACTATGACATTGAAATAACATAACGAAAATGGGTAGAGAATTCCAATTCCAAGACATTACATGGAACCACACTGAATCCTCCAATTGTAGTTTGCATTGTTCCCACTTTGATCGAAATTATTGAAATCAATGTCACTTGGTACATTGAGCAGCGTTTCCCTAGGGTAGAAGAGATTTGATGCTTCCTTCCACAGGTCACATACGCACTTATATTTAATCCTTGTGTAAGTGCCATTTGTTTCTTTGTACTCTAGGATCTCATAGTATCGAAAATTAACGGTACGTACTCTTTCGGAGAATCTGCAGTCGAAGTTGGGGCGTAGTATTGATTGATCAGTTCCATGGCCCACTTCTTGCATGCGAACACTGAATTAGCCCTAGTTGGCTTGTCCATCTTAGACCATATGATACCCATTACATTCTCATCTCCTGCAACAATATCGACGCTCGTGGGCTGTTCATCACCGTGTTGGTCTGGTGCAACCACCGCATGGCCGTACTTTTCCGCGAGGTCGATCTCGAATTCTTGTATGAGATCTGGTTTGCGAGCAGTTTTGTGGTTTGCGACATGATCATAACGGTAATGGTGGTTAGGGCAGACGTTGGGGTATGCATTTGGTGGAAATTCCATTTTGCAAATGAAATGCTTTGTTGTGAAGAGATGTGAAGAGAGAATGAAGTGTTTGAATATCTCCCTCATACTAAGTGTTATTTATAGAGGATTTGATGTAACGGTCACAAAACTGCCACCTCTTCGGTTTTATATTATTTGGATAATCAACCGTCACAATATAGATAATCAACCGTCACAATATACTCACTATTACTGACGCCAACATTTACACTTAAGAGACCTTATATCTTCTTCAAACTTTATATCTTCTTCAAACTGCTGACCTTTGTTGTCAGTTATGATATTCAATTCGCGCGATTTTCAACCTAATACGCTTTAATATTTCATTTCAGCTTTATTAAAGACCCCCAAAGAAATTACCAGACAGCGTCCCTTCGTTACACTAAATGTTGACGAAAAGATAGGATTGTCGAGTATTAAGTAGCCCGTATGAAAATTATTCGTAGTCGAGTACAAAGGCGTTTATCGAAAATTACAATAACATTACCCACAAATGGTGATTACACAATATGGTTCATTAAATACTTGCAAACACTTAACATACTTGCAATCACTTATCATAAGACACACTTACAGACATCTGCAAAGCCTAATTTCATAAACAGAAAGACGCACTAACATTACACAGTTGTACACAATGACATCAATTTTTAAAATAACATTTACAACTTACACTGCGTCACACTAACTTACTATTAATATGTACTACTTATTATGCTTCACACCTTACTTTAGCAAACATACGGAATTGCGTTAACGAAGGGAATAATCAGTCTCACGGAGCAAGCGTAGGGGACTTGATACGCTCAATTCCTATATTAAGATCAATCACCCTTTGTTCTGCGTCGTCATATTGCTCAATGATTTCTTTCATATGTTCACAATGATCCCCATGACCACCGATACGCAGCGCCTGGTGTAGCGATGTAAAGAAATGACGTTGCATGGATTTGAGTCGATGTATATGTTCTTTGCAATTTCGTATCCCATTCTCCATTACCTTGTTCATTTCATCAACGCCTTGCTCCACATCGTCATACCTCTGTAGCAAATCTTTGAAAAGGGTCTCAGCCCGATTATTCCCTTCCCACCTCATTCTTATCATCGTTGATTTTATGCAGTCACGTTGAGTTATTTTCGCTTCCTTGATTTGTTGCACCTTTGCATTAATTTCTTCCATGCCACGTTCTTCCGCCGTGGGTCTATGAGGGACGCCAGACCATCTTGAGTTTGCGGACGATGCCATTTTATTATCGTATTTCTCCAATACATGCACTCTATAAACGTGAATGTGTTCTCCTATTTATAGAAGACGATCCCTGGGTCCGTCCTTATCCAAATAATGTGGAAATGAATAACTACCTTTATTATTATAATGAAACCGCCTTTCTATACGTAACTACCCATCGGGGGTATGGTCCGCAATTCCCGCCTACAAAACTTAAAAACTACCACGCCAAGTTTGTCATTGTCTTATCCCCATGAAGTACCATTCCCAAGGTTATGCAGTCTCAACCTCCTGAATACAGAGTCCCAAACAATCCACACTCTCAACGATTGTTTATTAACTAAACCTTTTGTATAACACATATATGTTTCATGTATTTATGGTCCAGGTGTGATACGGAGTATTTATAAGTGTGTATATAAATAAGTTTGTATTGTTTTGTTTGAGTACATACCGATTTAAAAAGTATACGGGAATATATCATCGTATACCAAACCTAGGTAATTGGTAGTTTGGGGTTCCAAAGGTAAAGATTTGAAGTTCATTTACTAACTTACGTAAAAACGTTGGGAAATGTGAGTCACATTAATTACTTTCAACCACTGTAAGTAATGGCTATCAACTACCTGTTCTAGTATAACTTCATTTAATCTTCTCCCTTTATACAAACTTATAGCCATAAGTGTTTTCCCCCTCACTCAAAAGCCAATTTCTCATTACTACCTTTTAGCATGAAGAAACTGAAGTCGATTTCGAGTAGGGTTGCGCAAAACCAGGTCTCTGGGACTTGCCAAAATTACCTTTCACATCCAAATTGCGTTTTTTATTTCAATCCACCAAAATCAACAAACGTCCCTGAGTTGGACTACAACAACACCTCGTACTACGTCGACATGGAAGACTTAGAAATGCTTTTTCCGTTAGATGAAGCAATTAAGACGGACTTGAATTTTCAAGTTAATGCTGTCATGGACAAATTGCCGTACACCCATGAAAATTTCCGTTGTGCCATCATGGCAACAACTGAAGGGAATGCTGCTGCAGCTCACCGTCCTTTAATCAGAGACCAACCGCACATGCATTTGGGCTTCTGGAGGTTTCTCGACTGGTGCTCCAACCAACTGAGGGAACAACTTGACTGGAAGTTGTACCCAACGGAGCTTCTTGCAGTCGTTGACCCCGTCCCAGACATAGATGTCCAGGATCTTCCAATTTATAACATCCCCGCCTTCGACGCACACATTTTCATTGCATCCTACTCAGACACTATTCACATTATGAGGGCGGAGGATTTTTTCTACAGCCTAAATGTCAGAGTTAGCCGGCGATTTTTTTGGGGCATGTCACGTGCCTACACAGACATTTCTGTTGAGGGACAAAAGAAATTCGAGGGGGTACCAAATACGATCCCACGCGGTTTGATTGTGTCAATATGGAACGCTAAGTCCATGACAAGGCCATCATTCAAGGCGACATTCTTGGAACTGTTTGCAACCCACCACCCGGCTCTGTTGATTGTCATTGAAGCCAGGATAAGCGACGAACACTGTCAGGAACTGACAACTACACTACCAGGAAAGTACGAGAGTGCAGTGTTCGATAACATAGATCAGTGTGGAGGGGTGGTTCTTATGTGGCGCGTTAACGATCTATTCGTATCTTACAAAGAAGATGATTCCACGGCAGAAAGCGGGTTGTTCAACTTCACATTTGAGGTAAAAAGCGTACAACACCCCTCTTTCTACATACTCTACTTAGATTAAATGCCCTTTGAAACGACATTGATGACCTTTACATGAAATTTGACCTTAATCTGAGAGTTTAGTACCGTAATAAGGTCGAAAAGGGTTCCATTCCCGTGCATGTAGTTGTACCTTTCTACTACTTTTCTTAATAACTTTTACGAATGTGGTACCAAACACAAACTACACTAGTATCATCTTTGCAATCCACCTTCATATTTCTGGACACTTTTACATTGTGCGATGGCCTCTCCAAATTAATGTTGTGGGTAGGTAGCTAAGTAAGTACAAGAGTATATAAGTTCAAATGAGGACGCACCCAATTATATTCAATACGTTTCCTAATTCGACGTCTACTATGTAACGCATACTTACAATTTTGTGTACAGCCGGTGGTTTACGTGTCAAGAAAGAAAAAAGTAGCCCGTACGTCGGAGTTGGGTCTATGAAGATGGCAAGGATTGAGGGTGAGTCAACTACAACAATTATAAACAACTAGGGTTCTTATTATATTGGTTTGTATTCGTAGTCGGCTATATTCTTATAATCAGTGTTGTGTAAGCTGAAGAATTAAATTCCTTAAGTGTTGTATTATGATATATAATGTTAGAATTTGTATTAAATTGAACAAGGTTTAGTTATTATTAATGCTAGACTATCATGACAAATGTAATGTTAATAACATATTAATTGTGAACTCATATAAATTCACATAAAGTACGAATTGGCTATTTGGTACTACCGTGTTTACCAAATACCGATTACATAGTCCAAATTGGCTATTTGGTACTACCTTGTGTACCAAATACCGATTACATAGTCCAAATACAGTCCTAGGGCCTTACTGAAAACGACCAAAAAATACAAGCTTTTGGGAGAATTTTGCAAACCTCATAGGGCTAAAGTAATAACACTTTCAGAATAAAAAACATAAACTTACCGAGGACACACCGATTACGTAATGTTTGTGTATCCCAAACCGCATCATTTGGTACCCATATTAGCGACGTGTAGGTACCAATTAGCATCAAATTTCTTCACTTGCGTCGCTGTTAGAACTATCGTACTCATCAGCTGAGTCAGGGTGAAAGTACACCATGTCCTCGTCGTGATAATATATCTTAGAACTTCTCGAAGCGTAGGCCAGTTCCATCTGCTGATCGTAATGAGCAGGGTAGTTATGCGTAGAGTAAAAAGGGTTTTCAAGGAGTAAATCCAACTCACTCATCGTCTCCAACCCATTCAGATCTATCATTTCGTTCTTGAAATGGAGGTAGTTGTCTTCATCGTAAGAGAGGTAGTAAAAAAGATCCTCGTTTCCGAAATTCATCCACTCGAACGTGGTCTCCCTTTCTTTGAAACCCATGTATTTCCGACCAAGCACTAGTAGGCCGAATGGACCCGACTCTGTCTCATGTACCTGTAACCTGTAATTGACCTCATCCAACCACCCTTTCAAGGGCTTGAACATCTCAAAGAATTTGACAAGGTAGCGGTAGAAAATATCATTTTCTATGCACTTAAGGATGATTTTTTTAAGTTTGTTCAGGTTAAAACTAAAAGCCATCTTATACGAATCTAGTAAGTAATATAAAAAACAGTACGCCTCTTTCCTGAAGCGTCTTGCACTAACTATCTTGAGAGGTGTGAGGTACGGCCATTTAGGGTTGAAGTCTATTCCACCTATGGCTTCATCCCCGTTCCTGGACACAGCTGCCAGAAGGTGGGGGAAGACAAGGCTGTCAGCCCTTTTACGTACCGTGTGGATCCCGACGACGTCCTTTACGTCGCGTTGGCCGGAATCAGCCATGACCTTTAACACTTCGTCACTATCCATTACCTTGGCCTTTCCCTTCTCCCTGGCTGTATACCTCCTAGTCCTTGGTGTTTCTTCCTGTTCAGCTGCCTTGCCTTTTCCATGACTGCAAATATATTTACACAAATGTACCATACCAAGCGATTTAGTACACACTCCGTATTAGTAAAGTACGATCGACATTAATAAACTAAAATAAATAGATGTCAATGGTGTAATATAAACATAAACACAACAAAAAAGCCGTATTTATCACATATTTGTCTTTAACAGAACAAGGTCATACATTAGCAGAAGTTACCTTTTATTTTCTTTCCGAGTAGGACCACCCGCCATGACTGGAAGTAGTTTCTTGTTAAATCTCTATAGAAAGTTGGATGCAAAATGAAATAAAACCTAGGAATGCCTCATTTTAATTATAGAAGTACAGGATAAGGAATGCAACAATGAATGATTACCTTTGCTGGTGGTTGGGGTTTAAGTCCAAGTACAACTTTAGTAAAGGGTAGTTGGCGTAACTAGAGTATATTAATGAAAAGACATAAAATAAACTTACTTGTGTAATGTACTATTCACAAAAAATACGAGGAAAAAATACAAGGTCAAAGTATCTGAATTTGTATTGTTTATGTATTATAAAATTTTTAGGGGAAATGCAATAACTACAACGTACTTTAACACCAACGTCCGTAATTAAAGTTACCAGTTGCCCTATTTATCACTAACGACTGACTGACTTGAGGTCCTCCCCTACAATCAAACCCGAAGTCCCCCTATACTGTTAATCAAAGGAAGCCTAATGCCAAAATCACCAACCCAAAACGTTTTAAAACAATGTGTAAGCAATGAAACGTCCCCAACCAGGAACCTCCTATATCATCCTCGCGAAGCAATGTACTTCTCCCCGGCTGCGGGTATGCGATATGAGTTGGATATAAATCGGACCTTTTACTTTCAGACCTATGACGAGATCATAGGGGAAGAGGAGTGGAACCCCGTTGATAGGGACACTATCGTACGGGCAATATTTTCAAAAACATCGGACAGAGAAGAATTTCCCGGTAGGTTCATGGTAACGGAGAACAACCGTGTACTACCATTCCACCTCCCCACTCCCGAAGACTCGGGTGGTCGTATTCCAGCTGGTTTGTTAGCTTACATAGAGTGGGAAGCTAGGAGTAGGGCCGAGTTTGAGGCGTTTGAGGTAATCCCTTATAATTACTTACCTTTCATTGATCCCATTCCAGTACTACATATTGACCAAACACCGGTATACACTGTACCAATCAAAAAAACCCCTATATTTTTTGGTTCTTACACCGATGGACTTCATGTCATGAAAAACTCTAACTACATTCACTCAATTGACGTAGATGTCTTCTACCGTGAAGGGAACCTGTATAAAAAGGGTTACCACCATATTCACCTGGGATCAACAGAACAATACGTCGGTCATACAACACCGACACTACTGGCAAAGGGAATGTTAGTGGTCATTTGGAATGCTAGAGGTGTAACCAGGCCTTCGTTCAAGGAACACTTCTATCGCATATTTTCCCAACTTACACCGTCCATTATCATCGTGACCGAGTCAAGAATAAATGAACCTCAACTACTGCTTATCGCACAAACACTGCCTGGGACGTACCAACACGACTTATTCGGTCCCGAAGGACGAGCCGGGGGTGTTGTTATGTTCTGGTCTGTCAACCAAGTCCAGCCATCGATTACGTACCGGCATGATCCCGTTTGTCAAATGGGGGGAGCAAAACCTAAACACCTTGCGTCGTTACAATTTCATGTAAGTGTCTTCCGTTTTACATAGACATATAGTATGACATAAGGTTCCGAACGACGGTTTGGTACAGAAACAATAACTACATGGTGTACCAAACCATTCAGTTTCGGCCATGCATTTTCGATCCATATAAAACTGATTTGACCGAGAAAAACACGTATTTTGGGGTATTACAATACCAAACGAGGGCATATAAAACACCAAATGTTGGATAGTGTACAAATGGGGGTTACAATGGAGGAATGTATGTTTGTGGTTCAATGTAGCTCAATAATGTTTGATAAAACATATAACAATTTGTTCCTTTTATTCGTACGTAGGCTGTGATCTCGGGAACGACTTCCCGAGCAAAACGACGTCTATTGATGTGCTAAGCGTTGCAGACGGACAGATCCAATGAAAGGTAATATTAGATTTCCCTAATCAATATTAGATTTCCCTAATCCATAATAACTAAAAACAGTCCCCCAATTAACGCGAACAAAACTTACGGGAATACGACACACAGATGTAATTTACATACGAAAGATATTGATGAAATTGTCCAACTCTTAAAATACGCTTTTTATTGATTATTACGATCTTTTACAAAGGAAACGTCGATTTACTTTGGGAGGAGAAAATACACAAAAACTATAAGACAAACGACGAATAATTTATACAACATCCAAATGCTTGATTCAATCTTGTCGAGGCGGTGGAGGACGCGGTCCAGCCCAACATCAACAAGACGCGATGGCAGCATGTTTTCCTCTGTTATTAAATTGTGATCTTCAACCCACCGGAACCACCCACAAAATCGACATTTAAAATATAATTTGTGTGGATTTGTGGTTGTCTGTGAAATCCTTAGTTCAGTTATGCAAGTGATGCATGTTGGACAACTGATCGTCTCGCACCAGAGCATCTTCCGGCCATCTACGCATCCCACGTTTGCCGGCGGTGACCTTAGGGAATTAGAACTATGAGACATTAGCCGGCGTTATTTGATTTTAAATTATTTAACATGAGGTAGGATGTGGCCAACTTCTTGTGGCTTATATAGCTGTGGTGGTCAAAGTCAAAGATTCTTTGACAAGCTTCCAAAAATTTTGAAATTTTACTGAAGGAGGCGGGAAAATTCCCGCTCAATGGTTCAAAATAATTTTGGAATTCTCCTATTACTACGTTGTTTGGGATAGGCCATTTCGTACGTTTGGGAACTAAATTTAAAATTAGTTCTTAATGTAAAGTATTTGTTATTGGTTAATTAATCGTATCGGTTAATTAATCGTATCGGTTAATTAATCGCATTGGTAAATTATTCGTATTGGTTAAGGGACTGAATGTGTACCCGGTCGAGAAGTCGCCCAAATCTCATTTGGGTGTAGGGTTGAAAATCTAACCAATGACAGGATAAACCCTTAGTGGTGTTAAGAACCCGATAGTTGATTTCAAAAATCCATTCAATCCGATTACCTTAGATTTACCTAATCCATTCAGTTAGGAGGTAATTATCATTTTATAACCACATATGTATATAATTATGTAGTAATAGTCTTACTAAGTGTATTGTATGGTCGTATGCGTACAGATCGTGGTCATCATGAAATCGTAAAATTTCAATTTCCGTATTTGCATAAATTATTAACACTTGATATTTTGAATATAAATATCAGGATAACATCATCGAACATCATAACATACGTAAATTAAGACAACCATCTTACATTGTTATATTGTTACGTAAACACATCTTATTCTAAGACGTGAGAATTTTCAATTTTAAACACATATTGTAAGACATAAACACATTATATTGTAAGACGTACACAACCTATTAATGAGGTACTAATACTAATAAAAGTTCACAAATGTAATCATTACATTTTTTTACTAATATTGGGTTTGGAGTCATTTCAAATATGAGTTAACAATGTTCGGACACCCTAGTGTCGATTAGGTCACGACAAATTAAAGACCTATAATATCCGACTTTTAACACATTCAAGTACCCTACACCCTTTACCTTCAAACATATCACTAACTTGTACATAACCCTAATTTCCGATTCTTAGTAGTCTACTGTTCCATACCGACAATATGAGTGTGCCAAACTACTTACGATAACGAATCCACATTTTCCTAAATTTCAATTCTTAGTGGTCTACTGTTACATACCGACAATATTAGTGTCCTACAAGTCATAGTAACTAACCCTAAAATCCGATTCTTAGTAGTCTGTTGTTCCATACCGACAATGTTAGTGTCCCAAACTACTTATGATAACGAAACCACATTTGCCTAAAATCCAATTCTTAATGGTCTACTGTTACATATACCGACAAAAATAGTGCCCTATACAAGTCATAGTAACGACAACACATAACCCTAAAATCCGATTCTTAGTAGTCTGTTGTTCCTTACCGATAATATTAGTGTCCCAAACTACTGAATCAAACGAAAACATCACCAAAGTCGGATAACTTGTGTTCAACATTCAACTATTGATTTCACTCAACAATAAGAACAATTATGCAGATAACGTTAAATTGCAGTAGTTTGCATTTACTGAAAAAAGTACTCTGGAGCGGTACCAAGTAATAAGATCAGTAAACCTGGTGGTACCAAACGACGTAATAACTTTTAAACCCACCTAGGTTGTTAGGAATTTATTTCACTACGTTTTTTCACCGACAACTTTAGTGTAGTATTCACTTCCCTTTATAGTTGACAACCTCCTTCCAGTGGGGACTCCTCAAACCAACCCACTTGTTTCTCCTTCTAGCTGTTCAAACCCTAATTGTTTCCAAATTCTCCACCGGCAAACCTGCCAAAAATGGACAAAGGCAAATCTATCCTTGTTTGTGATAGCAGCCGAACACTACTCTGCCACCCAAAAGCCATAATGTACTTCGACCAGCCAAAATCTTCAAACGGGCCTGAATTGAACTACAACACCACTTACTACTCCATCGACGTCGAAGACGCAGAAAATGGTCTCCGTGTGCCGCACGCAATCAAAACTGACCTGAATATCCAGCTTTATTGTGCCGTTAGTAAGTTGCCTTACCACCCTGTTATGTTCCCTTGTTCTGTGATGGTCACCTCTGCAGGTAAAATCCTGCCTGCACACCACCCTTTAATTACGGACCACCCTAATATGCATCTTGGGTTTTGGGCTTACTTAGATTGGTGTTCCAACCGGCTTGCTGCACAAGGGTCGTGGTTGTTGTACCCGAACAATCTCCTCGCTGTGGTAGACCCTAGACCAGCTATAGTTGTGGACGACCTCCCTGTGTACAATTTCCCTGATTCAAGGAGCCACGTTTTCATTGCATCCAACGCTCATGCTATTCATGTTATGAGTGTGGAACATACGTTTACTGGGGTGGAAATTACTGTTGTTCCAAGGTATTTTCAGACCAAACTACGGGCTTACACTGAGGTGTGTTTAGAGGGAAAGACTATGGTTGGGACGGCGGTTTCCGCCTTCATACCACGAGGTACGGTGGTCGTTGCATGGAACGCCCTATCCATGAGCAGACCCTCATTCAGAGCCACCTTCTTTGAGATGTTTGCAAGGCACCATCCATCACTCATGGTGGTTACTGAAGCCCGAATAAGTAACAACGACTGCAGGGAGCTAATTAGCAACTTACCAGGAGAATATCAATCCAAATGGTTTGAGAATCAATGCGGAGGGGTTGTCCTTATGTGGCGGGGAAACGACTTGTTACCAAATTACAATGAATCTGATTTGGGTTCCGCCAACCTCCTGTTTACTGTCTTATTTGAGGTACTTCATTTAATTTCTTATTTCGGTTCCCAACGCTTTGTTTTACACCGTCTGGTACTTCCATTAGGGTACCAAACAGGTATGCTTACTGCATTGGGTTGACTCCATAGTACCAAACAGGTGTACATAGTACTGCATTACAATGCATACCGATATTTTATGGGTGAGTATGGTACCGTTATGGGTGAGTATGGTACCGCTACCGCTGTTATTATGTCTCATACGAACTATGTAATGTAGACAATTAGAAAACATTTTAGTTGATTGTAATGGTTTATTTGATTTATGCAGTCGGTGAAGCTCCAGAAGCAACCACTTGCGCGTAAACTGGAACTGTAAGCGCCGGAGTCTGGAGCTATTATACACAATTTTCCCCATCAGTGTGTGTGTTGTACTTATTATGTAGGGTTATACACAATTTTCCCCATCAGTGTGTGTGTAGTACTTATGACGTAGGTTGTTTTGTACCTATAGTATAAGAACTTAGTTAGGTACTAGCTTAACTACGGCGTAGTATTTATCGGCATAGTATTCATCACCATGACGTATTTAGTTATTAGGTTTGGGTAGATTTATCTATCCTACTTCTATGGCGTAATAGTAACAGGTAAGTTATTTGTTGTTGTTCAGACATTGAGGTGTATTTTATAGTTTCAACCTAGGCGGCGCTGCCTTCCATGTAATATTTTGCGGATGATGCTTTTCGTATTAGTAGTCTTATTCTTATTCTTCATACGTATTATTCGTCTTTATTTTTTAAAACAAAGTAACCGCAAAAACACTAACACAAAACCGCAAAAACACTAACACAAATACTGTTAAAAATAGCAAACACGAAGGGTACCAAATTACCGAATTATACATGGTTTAGTACATAGCAAACACGAAGTAATTCAGAGTTCTGTGTCAATTATGAAAATTCAGTTTACGAAAGTATCTAAAGTAACCTTATTTAAGTTACGACATCCTGTAAACCCCAAATTGGGTTACAAATTGAATCATATGGTTACAGAGGAATGCACATATGGTAACACGCCATAATTCAGACTTATTGGATGGAAGTCAATCAACTTCAAATAACGTACCACAAAGGTAGATTTATTGGGTGGATTTCACCATGGAAATCAATTCTAATTCTTCGTAAGGTCATGACAACCGAGCAGGTCTTGAGTGAATACTGGATTACCACTGGCGCCATGTGTAGAATGCGTTCCACACCCACCCTCATTGACTAATAAACCCGGATTGGACTGCAACAAGTGTTTAGTAGTTGGTTGATAACTACGATGATCCCCATGGGAGGTTTCGTTCACAACCTGGAAACTATGCCGGTGCTGGTTATGATTTGCAGGCATACAATGAGTCCCGGCCTCTTGATAATTTCCACCTCTGTTGCTGCTGTTACTGGTGAAGTAACGAATGGAACCAGCATTCTGGGACATTTGCGACATCTGAGATATTTGCACTCCACTCAAGTTTTGCGACATTTGCACACCATTAATGTTCTGGGACATGTGTAAACCGGATCGGTTTTGGGCAATTGGACCACCAGATATGTTTTGTGACATTGATATACCACAACGGTCTTGGGACAAAAGTACGTCACCACCCTCCGGGGTCATACGAATCCCACCCACAGACATGCGAATTTCTGTCTGTCCTGAGGGAAACAAATTTGTGGCAACAACTCCACTTACTCTTCCGGATGACTGTATACATGTCAAACGCTAATAAATACAAGGTAAATGTTGTTGACGGTTAATAAACATTTAATAACATGAGTGGTACAAAAGGACACGAAAAAAATCACCTGAAACTGTTGAACAGATACCCCATTGTTGTAGTTCTGCTGAGGGTATACCATAGTCCCCCTTACTTGCCCAGCCATTTGAGGCGGGTAATCAGCACTATACCCCTGGAAATATCACAAACTCAAATCAATATGTGTTTAAATAGAATATCACAAACTCACAAACTCACATCAATATTTGTTTAAGTTTAATTTGTAGCGTATGTGATTCACTCACACATTGATCGTGGGATCCCCAACCAGGATGGAAGGTGTTTGGCGGCTGCACGTAGTTGTGTTCAGGAAGGCAAGTGTTCTGAAAATTGCTGGTTTCTGGAAAGTCTTGTGGTACAACACTCTTGTTTTTCCTGACTTGCTTCCTTGCGGAGTTTTTATTCTCACCTGGTTGTAAAAATCTTTTTTCACGAGTCCTGTGAGCCTTTAAACCACCTCGCGGAACAGGATCTTTAACCATAATAGGGGGGGTAAGTGTGGTAGTATCATCCCCAACGCTGTTTGGAGGTTTGTTAACGGAGCCTGGTGTCGTAGGACCAACAAACGCCATCCTGTTCCCCCCGGAAGTCAGTGCACCAGCTTCGTTATCACCAAATGCTGAAAGAGCATCACTCTCATCAAGACGTAACACAATATTCATAATACCTTCTATGACCAAATCCAACTTCTGCTCGGAAAGTGATCCACGGAGGGCAGCAGGTTCCACCGCATTCATAATCCGGTCATAGCGCTTAACTTCTTCTGTTTTCTCGGGATCATGATAAGCAACCTTCACAAGAGTGTGCTTGCGTTGTATATCTTTCCTCCATCGGTCAACTATATATCCAACAGGCACATTTTCCACATCCTCCACGTCCAACACCTTAATGATGTGCCTACACATAATGCCGTGGAACTCGAAATGTTTGCAGTCACACTTTGCAAAAGAGGTCTCCTTGTTGAACAGCACGACGTATATACGCTTCCGGCCTGCCAAAGATATTTCCTTTCTCAAGAACTTGGACCATACCCATACTTTGTCAGACACCGTATGCTCAACCTCCACATCAGAAACTACTTTCGAAGTAATAGGTGTTACGTAACATACCCGCATACATTGGATCTGGACTTCAACGAACTTCGCATCCGTATATAGTTTTTGGAACTTCCTCTCCACAACAAACTCTCCAACCAAAGACCGAGTAAAACGACAGCAGTTCACATCAGCAGCTTTTTCATCATTGGCCCTACTTTCCATGGCCTTGCAGTACCTAGGAGCAAACTGATATAATCTCGTATTCTTCTTCAAGTACCCGTCGAAGAAACTGTTAATACTCTCAACCCTCTGAGTCGTCTGCATCCCCGCCCAAAAAATATGCTTCACATATGCAGGTATCCACATTTCTCGCTGATTATACAACCCTATACATTTAAAAAAGGTCATTAGGTAAATTAACAACAAAGGAATTGAACATGAAAGACATTCTCACCAAAGACAATGCCATATATGAAATACCAACCACATTGCACATGTAAATCAAATTTTTATTGCAGTTTGGTACATAATTAAATGAAAACGTGTACCCATCTAAAATGTTATCGCGGTTTCGTATGATGTATACTTTATCATATCACGATTAGAATTAAAAGTAGTACCAAACAATGAAAAATACCTACTAGCCACTTGTAGCTTTCCTTAGCCTCCTTCAGCTTGAAAGTTTCCACCACTTCAGCCCAACCTTCTTCGAATTCAACAGGGGTCAAACTGTTGTATATGACATTCTGTAGGGCAACTTTTATTTGGGGAAAATCAGTCATCGAACCCAATTTTCGGTTGAACTTCTGCATAATATGCCACATACACCAACGATGTCTGGTTTTAGGCATTGGCATTGCTATTCTAATTGCCTTCCTCATAGCCGCATCCTGGTCGGTCATAATAGCAGCGGGAGCTTTACCCCCCATACAAGACAACCATGCCCTAAAGAGCCAAACGAACGTTTCCGCGGTTTCATGAGACACTAATGCACATCCAAGCAAAATTGTTTGCCCATGGTGATTCACCCCAACAAAGTTCGAAAATGGCAACTCATACTTGTTTGTCAAGTACGTGGAGTCAAAACAAACCACATCCCCAAAGTACTCATACGCGGCTCTGCTACGAGCATCAACCCACATTACATCCTGCAACTTCCCTGTTTTATCAAGCCGGTGCAGATGGAAAAAATTTTGATTATCCTTTGTCATTTTATCTAAATAATTTATCATCGCAACAGCATCCCCATCTCGTAGCCTTAATCGCATCCTCCTATTCAAAATATTATGCACGTCTTTTTTCGTAAAACCAATATTCTCTACACCATTCCTTCTTCCCGCTAAGTTATTGAAAATCTGAGCCACAGGTGCACCTGAATCGTGATCATTTTCAATCTGTTTCAGGATTGTCTGAGTAATTTTCCTGACCCGGAACATGGAAATATGGTTGGACTTGGTAGGAGTGGGAATGTGGTTCAAATGTTCAGTAACAACACTCTTCACAACCCATAAATTCTCTTTGGTCCGAGCCCCATATAGCATAACAGGGCAACTACACTTCTTCGTCTTCCTCTTAAGAATTGGTTCCTCTGCGCAGGTAACTACCCTGCCATTCACCATCCGCCGGTATTTTGGCCTTCCATGACACTCACACCGCCAAACATAGGTCCTCAGGGAATTCGATTTTCCCGTTTCACTGTCTTTCACCCCGCTCTTATTCCCTCCCATACACACTACACCAAAACCTTGTTGCTCCCCATAGGATCGAAAATAGTTATTCAATGCTTCCCAATTAGCAAAAGACATTCCAACAGAAGGGGTCGGTAGAACGGGACCTTTGTTCCGCTTCGTAGGAGTTGTATACAAATCTGCGTTAATGGTTGAAACCCCATCTCCATCACCAGGGCATCCAATGTCTCCATCCTCCATACAAGTAGTGTTTCGCCCCACTCCCATTTCTCCGGATTCATCATAATTATCATCATTAACCTCATTAACCTCATTCAGGTCATCATCATTTTCAATACACAATTCTTCATCTAATTCATCTCCTTCATCTAATGCTTCATCATAATCATCCACAACATCATCCTCGTCATCTTCCCAACGTTCTTCACCAACTTCTACCTCCTCAACTCCACCATCTTCAGACTCTACACCATCACCTACCCCATCATCTTCGTCAAACCCATCATCACTACAATATTCCCCTACATCATCCAACAACTCTTCCTCCCCATCCAATTCAAGAACCTACATAATGAAATTTATTGTGTTTAATTTGGAGTATGGTACAGGATTCCGATACCAAACCTTAAAAATGTTTACCAATGAGTTCGTGTTCCCCATTGCCTTTTCCTCTTTTAACAAAATGTTTTCCGTAAATTCACAATTTATCAATAACAATACCCTAAATTTTATTCCAATCATCGTTGAGATCCTAATTATTATCCCAATCATCTTTATCCTAATTTTTTTCCCCATATTTCGTAACCAAATGCAAACCGTAATTTCAACATTACTCAAATTTATAACATGGATAATTAAAAAATTCATACCAGAACTAATTCTCAGTCTCTACTCACTGAATTGAATGACCTCGTTTTAATAAAATTTTCGACATTATTTTTCCACTAATAGTTGAATGCATTTATTGTATGAAAAAATGAAATGTTTGGTTTATTTACAACTAATTACGGAAACTTGGAAACATACCTGGTTTAATTGCAACCTCCTTTTGCTTCCAACCACTCCTTCACCCTCCTTAGAAGTTCTCATTTCCGGCGCCTACCAATTTTTGGCCAACTTATCGACGCCTATTTCATGACAAACACCATACACAAGGTGAGCCCAGCTTCCACATTCGAGGGCTTCATTCATACGGATTTCAAATTTTTAATCAAACAAACCAGATCTGAAAGATAATTATGAAATTGGGGGAAGAAATTGGGGGAAGAAATTAAACAGAATAGAAATTAAAGTTTACGGAAAAAAAATTATGCAAATTATTTCACCATTTTTGCCGCCTAATTTTTCAACACTGACATTGGCGCAATTTGGGGAAAATTTCACTCTCTCTCTACAATTTCACCAAAATATCATGGCGCTTCCATTTAACCCCCATTTCCTTTTTCTTTTCTAACTTTAATGACCCCACTTCTGATTTTAGTATTATTCTATTGCTAGTATACCATTTAAATGGTATACCTAGTATACACAAAGACTTCCTCGGTACTCACAGGACACGGAGTAAAAGATCGTGATACATTTAACCACTTGACATTATGAACATTTTGAGTAACAAGACAATAATGTTTGTCGTTAGTTAATCTCGATTTATCAATGTGAGATCATCTTAATATCTTATTACTGTGATATATACAAAATAATTATTGTTCTTTTGTTTATGAATTGTGATACTTGTGCGTATTCAAGTACGATTTTGTTATATATTGGGGTAACCATAGACCACAATAAGGATAGTATCTGCCAAAAACCTAATAAAGAAAAGTGAGTAGAATTAAAAAGCCCTACGTAAAAAAGTGAATAGAAAACAAACACTGAGGTAATATATTAAGATAACACCATAGACGGGTCTAATTCTATGAATGAATTAATTGGGTTTAACCCCCACCAGATGCGAAAAAAATAAACGTCGTAAAAAACACAAACAACAAACACACATGAATGTTACTTCGATAGCCCAATGGTTGACAAGATGTGTTCGCTCTACTCCATCGTCCAATGACGTGGGAGTAACATTATTTCCTCGTCTCCTTCCACATACATTTTAGTAACTTCAGACGTTTTTTTTACATGCGATATGATTTTATGTTTTGTACTTAATATACTGCGTATGTCATAATTATCATTCTAAACACAAATTATAGTCATACATTTATAAAGGGAAAAAAAATACTCACTCTGTAGAATATCAATATAGTGGACACAAGATTAACAATAATAACTCTCTTATTAACTTAAAGAAAATAACTCAAAACTCTAAGTTGCTTAATCTCTTAATTCACGTAAGTTATGTCACACCTTGACATCCTCTTATATAGAGAGAGATTTCCTAATCCTTTTAGGAAACATTATATATTTAGATTATCTCCTAAATACTAGATATGTTTATTAGAACACTCCTAAGAATAATAGAACTCCTAAGCATATTTAGATGAATCCTAAATATACTTGTCTTAGACCTCCAAGTTACTTCAAGCTTACTCCAACAATCTCCCCTTTAAGCTTGAAGTCGTTCTTCGACAAGTCTTGAACCCCAATGAGATCTCTCATCTCTTTGAACTTTAACCTTCCTAGTGCCTTTGTCAGAATATCAGCCTTTTGCTCATTACCTGGAACATGTTCGACTTTCACTTGCTCATTCTCCACGCACTCTCTTATGAAATGATACCTTCTGTGTATATGCTTACTTCGTCCATGAAATACTGGATTTTTCGTAAGTGCAATGGCGGATTTATTGTCGACACGAACCAACACCTTCTCACTTGTCTTTCCCGTGACTTCGCTGAGTAGATCTTGGAGCCAAATGGCTTGTTTTGCTGCCTCTGTGGCAGCCATGAACTCGGCCTCACAAGAAAACATAGCCACAGTCTCTTGTTTTTGCGAGCACCAAGTGATTGGACAATCATTGAGATAGAAAACATGGCCAGCGGTGCTTTTGCCGTCATCTACATCCACATTGTGACTACTATCGCTGTACCCTACGAGCTCATACTTGTTTACTCGTTTAAACATAAGATCATGGGAGAGGGTTCCTTGTAAATACCTTAAGACTTGCTTCAATGCTGCTTTATGTGACCCCTTTGGTTCATGCATGTACCTACTCAACACCCCAACACTGAACGAAAGATCCGGTCGCGTGCGAAGCAGGTATCGGAGGCATCCAATGTTTCTCCTATATTCTTTCTCGTCAACGCCTTGTTCCTCTCGAGCTTTGGACAGTTTCAGACCTGATTCCATTGGTATGTGGGCTGCATTGCACTCTTCCATTTTAGTCTCTTTCAAAATCTTCCTCGCATATCTTTCTTGCTTCAACGAGATACCGTCATCATGTTGGATTACTTCAATCCCGAGGTAATAAGTTAACTCACCAAGATCACTCATTTCAAACTTAGTTGCCATCTCTCGCTTAAAATCCAAAATTATCTCTAAGCATGACCCTGTGACAAGCAGGTCATCTACGTAGACTGCTACAAGAAGAAGTTGCTCCCTTTCTTGTTTTCGATAAAGCGAGGGTTCTTTTGAGCATTTTACGAACTTGAGATCCATCAAAATTTGATTTAGCTTGGTATTCCATGCCCTTGGGGCTTGTCTTAATCCGTAAAGTGCTTTGTTTAACTTGTATACTTTCTCTTCACTCCCCTTGATCTCAAACCCTTCTGGTTGTGTAACATAAACGACTTCCTTCAGCTCTCCGTGAAGAAACGCGGTCTTTACATCAAGGTGGTGTATCTTCCACCCGTTTGAGGCTGCCAAGGCGATGATGAACCGAATTGTCTCAATCCGAGCTACTGGTGCAAACACTTCATCAAAGTCTATACCTGTCTTTTGTACATATCCCTTTGCTACAAGTCTAGCTTTGTACTTATTAATGCTTTCATCGGAGTTGCGCTTGATCTTGAAAATCCACTTCAGTCCGATTGCTTTAGCTCCAATCGGTAAGTCACACAAATCCCATGTTTTGTTCTTGCTTATTGAACAAATTTCATCTTCACACGCGTTTATCCAATGTTTTGATCCTTTGGCTTCACTAAACTCCCATGGTTCCTCATCCAATAGAATCAACAATTGTTCACTTTCAACTTCAGCCAGACAAATATAATCAGTCAAGTAATCTGGCCTGCGACGTACTCGATTTGATTGTCGCAGTGGTTGCTGAGTTTGCTCCGATCCCTCATTGTCTGTATCAGTTCCATCATCGTCGACTTCTTCGTTTCTTTCTCTGTTCTCTATAGTATTATTATTTGTTGTCTCGTCGTTTTGGATGATAACTCCATCCCTTCCAAAGTCTATCTCAAATGTTCCCGTTTCTTCTTCTCTTAGTTCATCCCACTTCCAGCTCTTGGTCTCGTCAAATACCACATCTCTGCTGACAACAATTCTTCGATTTGCCGGATCAAACAAACGATAGGCTTTTGATCCGGGTTCCGTTCCGAGGTGCACTAACACTCGTGATCGGTCATCCAACTTCTTCCGACCCACAGTTTCTGTTCTTGCATAGCTTATACATCCAAAAACGCGAAGGTGATTGAGATTAGGTTTCTTGCCTTTAAGCACTTCGTACGGTGTTTGGTTTCCCTCTAGTGATCTCGTTGCTACTCGGTTTATAAGATAGGTGGAGTGTCTTATAGCTTCTCCCCACAAGTATTTTGGTAAGTTCATATGTTTTAGGATGCTTCTTGTCATACCAAGCAGGGTCCTATTCCTCCTCTCAACTACTCCGTTTTGCTGAGGTGAGTATGGTGCTGTTAAGTGTCTTTGAATACCATGTTTCTCGCAAGAAGCCATGAACTCATGCAATGTAAATTCTCCACCTCTGTCTGTACGGAACATTTTAATCGTGTTTTTCGTCTCCTGTTCTACTACGTTCTTGAAGATTTTGAACTTCTCGAATGCTTCACTTTTCTCCTGTAACAGAATTGTCCACATATAGCGAGTATAATCATCGATAAGTACGAATACATACCGTTTTCTTGCTGGAGTGGGTGGAGAGATTGGTCCGCAGAGATCCCCGTGGATGAGTTCAAGAACTTGCGATGCTCTGTACGATGTTGTTTGAGGAAAGCTTTGTCTTGTTTGCTTGCCGAGAAGACAAGAGACACAAGTTTCCTTCTCGATTGCTATCTTCGGTATACCACTCACAAGTTCTTTGGTAATCATTAGTTTTATGGTATCCAAATTTACATGCCCCAATCTTGCATGCCATTTGCTTGACTCACTTATTCCTATCATCTGTAAGCACTTGATGTTGTCAACCTCTAACACTTCTTTGTACAGGCGATTCTTGGACCTAGTAGTCTCCATAAGTAATTTGCCACTTCGATCAAGTAGTCGAAAGACCTCGTCTTTCATTCGCACCTCACATCCTGCTTCTGTTGCTTGGCCAAGGCTTATGATGTTGCTTCTTAAGTCAGGAATAAAATACACATTCTCCAGTATTTTCTTCTCGCTGACTTGAGTACAAAGCATATCGATCCCTTTCCTTTAATGTCTACGCGTGAGTCGTCACCAAATCGTACCTTTCCTGAGATTGTTTCATCAATCTCCATGAAGAGCTGCCGATTTCCACTCATATGGTTGCTAGCTCCATTATCTAGATACCACACATTACTCGTGTCTAGATGTGTCTCAAACAGTATGGGCTTCACTTTTCCTTCATTCAGATAAATCATCTCATGTTTCATCAATCTATCGGCCTCATGAGTCTCTTCACCCTTCTCTTCTATTGCTTCTTGAAATTTCAATAGCCTATCGGGACAATCGGATGCATAGTGACCTTGTTGGTCACATCGATAACATGTTACATTCTTCGTCCTTTCTGGATCTCGGCCTCGACCGCGACCTCTTCCTCTCCATGGAAAACGACCTCCTCGTCCTCTTCCTCTATTACTGTCGTAACTTTGTTGATAGTTCTGGGATGTGTCCATGTTTGCATACATGAGTTTGTTTTGATCATCATGGTGATTCTCCTCCTCTTCGTTGATCCTCTCCTCATAAGCTTTTAATCTTCCAACAATGTCTTCAAAGCTGGTTGTTTTCAAATCAAGAACTTGTTCAAGAGCTGCTACAATGTGTATGTATCTTTTTCGTGGTAAACTTTTCAGAAACTTCTTCACAAGTTTTGATTCTTCAATGACTTCTCCAAGAGATGCTGATTTGGAGGAAATTTCAGAGATTCTACCAACGAATGTGTCGATTGTATCTTCCTCCTTCATCTTGAGTCTATCAAATTCTGCCATTAAGGTTTGCAATCGGGCCTCCTTTACTCTGTCGGCACCAACATGTCTTGCCCTAATTGCTTCCCAAATAGCTTTCGAGGTGTCGAGCTCTCCGACTTGCAAGGTTAAAGCTTCTGGTATGGATTGAAATAACAGGGCAATTGCCAAGTTGTTCTTGTCTTCGTGTTTACTTCCGGGATCTATGGTTTCCCACACTTTGTTCACCTTGAGAGCAATCTTCATTCGTAAGGCCCAGACAGTGTAGTTTGAGCTTGTTAGCATAGGATACTTGATCGACGACGGTTCGGCTTCTCTGTTTTTGGTTTCACCAGAGTCATCTTTGTTGTCACCCATGACGACTTGATTGTTTGCTCTGATACCAAATGTAGAATATCAATATAGTGGACACAAGATTAACAATAATAACTCTCTTATTAACTTAAAGAAAATAACTCAAAACTCTAAGTTGCTTAATCTCTTAATTCACGTAAGTTATGTCACACCTTGACATCCTCTTATATAGAGAGAGATTTCCTAATCCTTTTAGGAAACATTATATATTTAGATTATCTCCTAAATACTAGATATGTTTATTAGAACACTCCTAAGCATAATAGAACTCCTAAGCATATTTAGATGACTCCTAAATATACTTGTCTTAGACCTCCAAGTTACTTCAAGCTTACTCCAACACACTCATGGTAAATCTCATGCTTTATATTCATAGGGGCTTTATAACGAAAACTTGTCATAAATGAGGACTAGGTTAATAATAAAAAAAAGTACAATATAACCATTATACATCTTATGTGGCGAATTAATTACTTATCCCTTATTGTGTACTTTTATAATCCATTGACTTTATTCAAATTCCTTCATTTTTTGGAATGATGAAAGAGTTATATTTTGATTAAGGATTTGTTCTGTTCGACTTGTTTTAACTTATTTCAAATAAGACAAGTTCATACTCCGTATAAGTTAAGATAAGTTCATATGATATAAATTCAAAACATTTAAGTTTTGTCATGCATTTTCATACAAAAAGAAATTATTTAAGACAAAATAAGTGAAGATAAATCCAGATAATATAAGTTCAGACTAAATAAGTCAAATAAAATGAAGCTAATACGTGACACAGTCGCACAACCTTTACTATACTGGGTCCGAATTCGGAAAGGGGTCCAAATGGGAGGGGGAATCGAGAACCCAAAAAGAAAAAATGCACCAGTATTTTCGAAAACGATTAATTTGGCGGGCATCGTTCTTTCTCATTTCTTAAACCTGCCCTAAACCCTAGCCAGATTGGGGAAGAGAAAAGAGGAAATTCGAAAGCAACAACAATGGCGACGGCTGGATTATATCGTCGGGTTCTTCCATCACCTCCCGCCATTGAGTTTGCTTCCAC
Organism: Spinacia oleracea; assembly: GCF_020520425.1. Taxonomy (NCBI): domain Eukaryota; kingdom Viridiplantae; phylum Streptophyta; class Magnoliopsida; order Caryophyllales; family Amaranthaceae; genus Spinacia; species Spinacia oleracea. The sequence goes on from NC_079492.1 coordinate 127,392,794, forward strand.
TGAAGGCAAGGTTAAGGGCCTTCACTCATTCTGTGCTAAATATTTCATCTTCGAAATTCTCATTTTCAGCAATTCTATATTTTGTTGCAATCAGACCTAAATTGACTCTAAATTTTGCGGATTTGATGCTTAATTTATGTTTAATTTTTTGTTTTTGTCAATTTAATGGGTAATGATCCTACAATTGAAGCTCCTTGGTGTTTGAAAATGGAATTGAAGTGTTAGTTTATTAATTTTGCAATTTTGCGCTATAAGTTCAGAAATTGGAAAAAAATGTTTTAAATGTTTTGCCTTTAATGATTTGAATTTCATAATTAGAAACAAGGGCTTTCCTATCTCTAGTTTTTTCGGTGTTTCGTCGTATGAGATTGATGTCACTTTGATGAGAGGAGACGGGGTTACTCGACTAGATATGATTGTAAAGATTGAAAGGCCAAAAGGATAGAAATTAAATCAGTTTACAGTGCATTGTATCTCTTAAGATCTTCTGGCCTTTGTATATTCAGAAACTGGAGCTCCTGGTAAGCTGGTTTGCTAGGAGTCCTAATACTTCTTTTAATTGGCAATGCAGAAACTTTTCATAGAAGCTGTTCAAGATGGAACAATGGAGGGTTTCTTCAAATTGATTTCTTACTTCCAAACACAATCAGAGCCTGCCTATTGTGGATTAGCTAGCCTTTCAATGGTTTTAAATGCGCTTTCCATTGATCCCGGGAGAACTTGGAAAGGTCCAAAACTTTTCATTGCATTTTGCATATTTGCTTAAAATTAACAGTACAGTTTATACCACCCCCGTTTCCGCTATGTCCTTGGTACTTGCCTTGTTATTGGTATTCTATTTAGGTTTTCACGTTTTTTGTGAATTGAATAGAAATCTGTTGAATAATGTTTAAAAGCTGTAACATGTTTGAAGGCAACAAGCCAACAACTTGTAATGGTGCATTAATCCACATGGGATAGAGTCAGATTACTATTTCAAGCTTAGTGACAAGTACAGCAGAATAAGGAATGCTGAAATAAAAAGAATAAAGAGATTAGGGAAGAAGATGGACTTTGTATTGCTTAATGAGTGTTACTAAACAATTACAAATACCCACAGTTCGAACAGTGGATGGCTTCCCAAAAGTAGCTTCGTCAAAACAATTCTCAAGATGCTTTCTGCTCTACAACTCTTCCCTAGTTATTCTACTCCTCAGCAAACTTGTTGCCTACTTTACTTAACAAACTTCTGTCAACAGCTGTATTTTCCTGTACTGCCCTTGGTAATGGTTTCTGCCACTTCTCATGGTATTACCCTTGTGCTTCCTCCTTGAATAACTAAAGAGTACAGGTGGCTTATGCAGAGTCCTTGCAGGATATAAGTTTAATTTGTTTAAACTTTCTTCTGATAACAGAATGGGGATTTACGTGCTTTAGTTGTGAATTCATTTCATCACATTGGCTATCAGCAGGACTTCAAAGTTTGGGGAAAGGAGGGTCTAGTTAGGTCATAGGTGTAGGAAGTCAGATTATAGCTTAAGGAAATTTGCGGGATGGGGAAGGTAGACTGATGATTTTAAGTATTATTATATTGTTTAAGTGGGCCTTTATTAGTTATGAACTGTGATATTAATGTAATCGGAGGTTAAAGTTTATGAAGAAATATGCAGTATCATTATAGTAGATCAGAAATGAGTACTTCCATTAAAGTAAGCTTAACATTTAGGAATCGATAGATAATAGATTCAAGATATCAAACAACCTTAGCATTAATGCAGAAGACCTGTTTGAGCTTCATGGAATATGTGAAACAATAGAAAGTTGAAATTCTGAAGGAGGCCTTAGAAGTGGATGGAAATATGGAATTCCTCGAATTAGGCCATATTTAGGTCAATTTCAAGGAATTGAGTTATGATTATCCTTTATTCTTTAAAGTTTTATGTCTTCATTCCTCGAATTAGGCCATATTTAGGTCCATTTCAATGTTGTGTATCTTTTTCATTTCTAGTCCAGGGAAGTATGAGGAAAATTGAATTTCGAGTTACAAAATCACGAAACTGGCCGAAGATTTTGAGAGGTTCTAAAATAGATATGTGGTCTGTTAGTTGAGGGATGGAGGGAGGGAGCGTAGGAGCTAGAAGTTCTTTTTTGTTTTTTTGTTTTTTACAAACAGGATAATTGTTCTTGAGTTACTGTATGGTTTTAAATATGCTTTGGTATTTTGTACTGAAGTATGAATGTATGATATTGTTTCTATCTGATAAAATAGCTGGAAAGCATTCTGTTGAACACATATCTCTCCTGACAATTTGCAATAAGATTTTAGATTAAAGATTTTCTTTTCACCTCCTTTATTTGATTTAAGTATTTAACCTCCGACGTGAAAGGAGAAAATTTCCACCATTAGACGTAGATGTCGTTTTAAGGAATTCATCTCGGTCTATATAATTGTACAATCCATCAGAGCTTATTTTTCTATTATTTTAATGAAGCTTAGACTTTTTACATTTCATTTCATACTTTCAAATCTAATTGCCATGTATTTCCTCCAATAGGACCATGGAGATGGTTTGATGAATCTATGCTGGACTGTTGTGAGCCTCTAGAAAAAGTAAAATCTAAAGGGATTTCCTTTGGGAAACTTACGTGTTTGGCTCAATGTGCTGGCGCAAATGTTCAAGCTTTTCGTACCAGCGAAAGTTCTATTAAAGAGTTTAGAAATTATGTGAAGACATGCTCGGTATCAGACGAGTGTCATGTCATCTCATCCTACCATAGAGGGATTTTTAAGCAGGTATTGACGAACTTGAATTGTGCTTCTCTACATTTTCTTTCAATTTGTTGATGGCTTGGCAAGTATTATGTCATGCAGGATCCATACGGACCAAGGTGTTGTTATTTCCGCTGTTGTGATTAACTGATTATCTGACCTAATGGCCTCAATGAGTATAAAATAGAGTGAAATTTGGTGTAATGCTTGCAATCTTTCAATTGTGCCTTTTCAACAATTCATGCCTTTTTTGAGGTGATCCAGTTAGTAAACTCCTGGCCCTCCCCTGGAAAAGAAGAACACCTGGAGTATATAGTTATGTAATCCTCTCTAACCCTAACCAACTTTTAATCAAACTGATGTTCACGAAATATGAAAAAAATAAAAAGGAGGGAAAATCCATGTAAATAATAGATGGTATAAACTGCAGGAAAAACGGCCTCTATGTTACCCCATCTAGGAATTTTTTTTGTCGGTTACCACTTACTAAATTTGTGCATGTCAGTATAGCATAAAATGTTCACCTTTTCTGTATGAAGCGGCTTTTCTACACTGTTTTCACATGCTTTGCTGAAATATGACACATTTTATGTGTTCCTTTTTCAGTTTTCTTGTATGAATTGTTATCTTAATTTCCTGTACTACAATCTCAGACTGGATCTGGTCACTTCTCTCCTATTGGTGGTTATCATGGTGGAAAAGATATGGCATTGGTTCTAGATGTTGCTCGTTTTAAATATCCACCTCATTGGATCCCTCTATCTCTTCTTTGGGAAGCCATGGATACAGTAGTTGAAGCAAGCGACGAACACAGAGGGTAGGTATTTGTCTGTGCTTCCTCCTCTCCAGTTGTAATATTATGAACAGTTTTGTCCAGTGTTACCTACTTTGCTAAATCCCTCCCCTCCTCCACGAACCATGATCTGATATGATTCACTACCTTTGAAGTGGTACAATGTCAAAGTTTTGGATTAGATTAACAAATATAAGTAGAAAAATGCATTTCTCTACTCATTCCATGTACGATAGCATATCACAGATTAAGTAACTATGGTTTTGTCTTTCATTTAATATCTACTACGTATTATTTTCACTTTAAAAAACTTATTTTAGGAGAAATTGGTTCAGATTAGTGCCAGTAAGTTTAGACAAGTTTCTAAAAGGGCTAACCAAGTTTAATTCACAGCTAGAATAAGGTCAGAATCTTAAGATAAGTTCCAATTGTATTTCTGTGAAAAGTGCACACGCTTTCAGTTTTATATTCATAGTTTCATACTGTTAGTCCAGGAAGATACCTTTGGTCAACTTTGTAACCACTTGAATTACCTTATACTGGATACAGTTGTTGACTGATACCACAAAAGTCTGGCTACTGAGCTGATTACTTATGCCCCCACAAAAAAGAAGGAAAAATATAGTAAATAAGGGAAAAGAAAATAAGGAAACAACTTACAAAGGAGAATCAATATGTTTGCTAGGTTGTTTGTAAGAACGAAACTGTATACATCGAGAGTTGAGACTGTATCCGTCCGTATATTGCATTTACAATGGAGTCATTGATTTATTTTTCAAGGGGTCTTATAATATCTTCTTATTGACTTCATAACAATAGGTCAGTAGGAGACTGCGAGGTTAATCTGTTTCATTATAGACATAGATAGCGTTATACTGGCCAAGATTATTCTAATTGAAATAGACTTTAAAATTAGAAGCTGCAAATGGATTGATGTTGCTGGTTTTGTATTGGTATAACATGATTTCACTCGTTACTTTGTCCAATTCTGATTTGGGAAAGGAAGCTAGAGACGATTTACTGGAACCCGTACTGTTTTTAATTTACAACTTACAAGTATATTGGATTCTAAACTTATATTTTGTTGGTTGGAATTCTTCATATCAAATACTTTACTAATATTACATGTAATTATATCATAGGTTAAAGTTCATTTTTTTTTTGAAGTAATAAACTAATAATTATAGAGATGCAATTTCTTTGTGTTATCTTTTCATCTAACTTTGAAGTGTCTATTTGCCAGGTACATGCTCATATCAAGACAGCAACATGAGCCAGCACTTCTTTATACCTTGGTATGACATGCTGGCTGCTGTATATAATATTCTCTTATAGATGGTTAACTACTCCATATTAAGTAAATGGGAGTAATTTTCACAAGTTGATATGAATCATGGATTTTGAGTCTTGTGACTTTATTATGCCTATATTAGCATCAGTGAGTATTTGTTGTGAGAGTTGGTTTATAGGAAAGCTTTCTCTTTTTACTTGAATTATGTTGAATATTTTATTTTAGTACAACGCTATGATGGTTCTAGCTGACCGTATAATGCACCCGGCTAGCTATCTTAACCAAACCTTTCGCATTCTTTCTCCTTCATAACAGGAATAGTTAACTGATTACTTAGGCAGCCTAATATGATACCGGGAAGGAAGACCGTCAGTATGAGATTTAGGTTCTGAATAGAGACAAACCAGAAATAGCGTGTTTTGTAGACTACGTTTGGAATTTCTTACTTATTCCCAGGAAATTAATGGCTTAATGGCTCTAGTGGTACACACATTGCATACAAATTAATACTTTTTACCATCTTTTTCGCCTGAATTGAGATTTTACTCCGCTTATCTCTTTGCAGAGTTGTAAGCATGAGAGCTGGGCTAGTATAGCAAAATACTTGATGGAGGATGTACCTCTTCTCTTAAAGTCAGAGAATGTGCAGGATATTGAGGGAGCCATCTCTGTTGTGTGCATGTCATTACCTTCTAACTTCAGGGACTTTATTAAGTGGGTGGCTGAAGTTCGAAGGCATGAAGATGATGGTCAAAGTCTAAGCCAGGAGGAAATGAGAAGGCTTGTGCTGAAGGTTTGTACTTTGCAGCACTAGCTATACCATTAAAAAACAATTATGTCCCGGTTCATATGGCTTTACTACCGACACACATATTCCTTTTGCAGGAAGAGCTACTCAAACAAGTTCAGGAGACGGGTCTATATAAACAAGTTACTATATTTCTATCTTCAGCATTGTGTTCCAGAAAAGGTGTTATGTTTGGTCATGAACACAGTTTATCTGATGTTGCAGCAGCGGTTTGTTGTGAGGGAGCAGAGCTTTTAAATGGTCAACCTGGCTCTTTTGGTGGATTTTGTTGTGAGAAAACATCCGTGAAACAGATAAGAGGTGATGGTGGAAAACCCGTAACTCTAGTCTCGGGTACTGTAAAGGATGGTGCAAGTCAGCAAGGATTGCAAATTTTGGTCCCCATGACTCAAAAAAAATTCAATTGCTGCTCGGATCCAAGTTGTCCTGGAAGGCACCCTGCTGGAAATGATGTTCTGACTATACTTTTGCTTGCACTGCCTGTGCAAACATGGTCTGGTATTAAAGATGAAATGCTTGTCGAAGACTTGACAAGATTGGTTTCTACTGAACATCTTCCTGCTTTATTGAAGGAGGAGGTAAGTAATCTGATATTTGTGTCTTCTATTTTTCTTCATCATGATTTATAAGGCATTTGAACTACCATTTGTATTGGTGGATATTCATTACTACTTAATTAGTTATCAATATGCCTTCTAAGTTTTCATACCTTGAAGGTCAACAATATAATGCTCTCGTTGTTTTCTCACAAATCCCGAAAATATCTCCTAATCTGTTTATCGTAGGCTCCTAGCAATCATAAGATAAAGATAGAATTAAACAATATTGGAGACACTGAATTGCCTATTGTGCTATTGTCTAATCTTGTAGCCAGGGGCGGATGCAGTTAAGAACAAGGGTATGCAGTTGCATACCCTGAATGTTTATACAAAAACATTTAAAGCCAAAGATGTATCAAATGATTTAATTTAGCTTGCTGGTAATGAGTGTCAGTAGTGCCACTTCTTGGCTCAATGGTCTTGAGTTCGATTCTAGATTAGTTCCAATTTCTTGTTCTTTTTTACTACTTTATTCTTTTATGATATTGGTAGTCCTATTTCTCAACAATTGTTTTCTTACTCCAACATCTCTTTACCTCAATCTCCTCTTCCAATTATTTAGTGTCAATTAATTTATTTTTCTCCTTATTATCATATATGCATTTGATACTATTTTATAAGGGTTACTTTTGTACCATTATTATTTTTCCATAAAATGATTAAATTTGAGAAGAAAAAGCAAAAAATTGCCATATAAAGGTCATAAGTAGTCATAGATAAAATATGTAGACTAATGAAAAACGGGTTTGAATTTTGTCTATATACGTTTGCATACCCTATAATCAAATCCTGGATACGCCACTGCTTGTAGCAGAGGTTTGTTCAAGACTACCTTGAGGTATCTGATGACACAGGATTTCATAACCATAGATGCAGAGTTGCAGACTGATATTTATATGTTTGCTCCTCAACTGGAATAACTGAATAACCCGGCCTCCAGTTTCAAAATATGGTGCAACATTTTGAATTTTATGGTGAAAACTAAAACCTAGTCAACTTTAACTGAAGAGCTCTTCTTAGAAAGAATTACTCCTTGCTTGTTTAGATAAATATATCAATGATACCTTTACATTATAACTCATTGCTTATATTGACTAATTAATGGACAAATGGATTGTGTATTGATCATTAAGGTCAAATATGGCCAAATATGGCCAATCCCAACTTATTCATTGCAATTTAGGCTAAACAGTTGGGAACAAACACTAGAAACGTCCTCTATCTTGAGGGATTTATTTTCCTTTTATCATACATACTCCATCCCTTTCCACTCTTGTTCACCCCCCCTGTAGTTGAATTTTATCTTAGCGTAGCATAATTGTTTCGGTTATTTGTAGATTCTCATCCTTGCAATTTGGTATGACAGGTATTGCATTTGCGACGTCAGCTTATTCTTCTCGAGAGATTTCAGGATAATGAGGTGGATCAATGGATGGCGGTCTAGGCGGTCTAGCCGGTCTTAGTGCACTTTCCTTGTAATGTATATAATCTTTTCTGATCCCTCACATTCTACTTTGGGAAGCAACTGACGTCCAAAAATCGCTATTCATTCCCGACTCTCTTGAGTCTTGGCCATGATTTGAAATCCCTTTATCAAGGTACACCATTTTTTAGCGTTTAAGCACATATAGATCAAAACCTCAAAGTGCTGATGGAAACATTGTAAAGTACTTCGTGTATATTTACCAGAAGGAGATGACAGTAGATATGGACACAAGCCACTTGAGGTTTAGCATTCCTCGTAGATAGGCCATGCTTAGCAATTCTCTCTTTTTCAGTGGATGAGTGGAATGAATTCATCTCCTGAAGGAAAACTGTCAGAATATTGTTTTCACTTTACCTGTTGCTGGTGAGGCAGTGTATAAAATCAAAAAGGTATTCCTTCCTTGATGAGAGTTGTTGCTCAATACTTTGTTAAGTCCCAATGCAAAAGCTAGCAGTAAGCATTTTAAACAAGACATTTAAATCTGGAGACACCCAAGTCGTGTGACTTGAACGAGTATTTTCTGGAGACTTCATGTCTTTATGTATCGCAGTGATGTCACAAAGCAACACGAATTCAGAACAACTGCAACCGCTAGTCTCCTACTACAACATATAAGATCAAAGAGGGCGAGAAAAATCGCCCTATATAAGGGCGACCTGAGAATCTCCCTTAAGGTTACCCTGTTATAGCCGTTGCATTAGCTTCGCATGACAAATGTTAAATTTCGCCCTCTTTGGTTGAGATCTATTAGGGCACCTTATTTCGCCCTCTTTGTTAAATTCAAGGAAGGTGTTCACGCTCGCCCTCTTTGCTAGCAATCAAGGACGACATTATACATTTTTTCGCCCTCTTAAATCATGTCAAGAAGGGCAACTGTTTTGCCCTCTTTGTTCAAAATCAAACATAAGCCCTCTTTAATAATTATTTTATTTAAAAAATAATAATTTGATGGTTGGGCAAGAACTTGAGATAGGAAAATAGTTATAATTTTATAGATCATTCTAGTTTATATCATAATCTATTATAAATTATTTCTTACCACTTCATAAAGCTCCTAAGAAAAACTTGCAACTATTATCCAGAAATATGGCTTATACAGATAATCAATTTAGAATACAGGGAAATACACCATTTTTTGTTTCAGGTTCTCCCTTTCTTGAATGACCAACCTCCTCTCTTCTGTCAGATTTGAATCAGTCACTTTTGCCTGCAAAGAAGAAGCACAGACAAACTTAGCAGGGCTCTACTGAAACTATAAAGACTCGAGAAGTTTAAAACCAGAGGCATACAATACATCAGAAGGAATTGAAGTGAGGAGATAACAGAAGCATAGTTACAAGCTCATGAGCTAACTGCAGAGCAGAACAAAATCAAGTTGACTGAATAGAGTGGTTAGTTAGCTCATGAGTTCTACTGGATGTATCTACAAAGTATATTAAAGAACTTGTAACGGTTGATCTGGCCTTGAAACCACTCTATTATCATGTGGAAAAGTGGCCTAAATGCAGCCTTATTGTTGAGTTCCCTTTCTGTCAAGATGATGACACAATCAGCATAAAAAATTTACCAACTATGCAATTTCCCTTGGACATTTCCTTAAGTTCCTCTTATACTTATTCTAGTAGATTTCCAGCATGTTCAAGTTACAAAAATATGAACATTATCAATGGAAATGTCTACACTCCGTAATAATCAATATTCTACTATAGTTTCAAGTAAAGTAGCAATATTGACCCAAGTGAAATTCTTAACGAAATATTTGAGCATCGTTTGATCTATTTTCTTAGGGAAAACGAATTTGGGATTTTAGGGATTTATCTTTCTTCGAAGAACACTAGTAGGAGAGTCATCCTAGAAAACATATTTTGGGATTTAGGGGTTTAATTATGTTTTGGAGTTAACTTTTTATATTTTAGGAGGACGATTTTTAAAACGGGTCCTCGTTTTTTTTATCAAAAAGGGAAACCTCAAACAAGTTGCCCTTATTGTTCATATGTAAGACAATGATAATAACTCGCCCTAGTTGGTTGTTTATTTAAAGGAGATTATATACTCTTCCTCTTTGCTCAAATAATGTCGCCTTGTTTTCTCTTTGTTTTTGTAGTGTCCTCTACGTAGAAACATGCCTAATTCCTAATCACACTTGTATTGATATAGAAATAACTAGTACTCCCTCCGTCCCAAAATATAGTGCACCTTTTCCTAATCCGGTGTCCCTAAATGATGTGCCTGTTTCTATTTAAAACCGTTAATATTTTCCCATTATACCCTTACTCAAATTCTAATTCTAATTCCAATTTTATCCTCAAAAAGTCAGAAGTACAACTTTGAAAACTGTACTTCTTGACTTTGGTTCAACCCATTATTTCGATTTTTGAGGCCCATTTATGGGGTTCACACATAGAAATCCTAAATTCTTTGGCTTTAAAATCCACCCACAATCCCTCTCAAAATTTCTTTCTCTTCCTCTCCATTACCCTAATTTTTGAGCTCTATCCCCAAAATCTACGGTTCTCTCATTCATTTTTCTGAATTTTTTGAGAAATTGTTCACTCAACTACTTAATGAACAAATCCCTGGTTTAATTTGAATAAAATTCACTCTGAAAATCTTGATCTGTTCGTTGTATTTTGCTTTGTTCTTCGTGTTCGTCGTTCTGGTTTGATTTTTCTGGAGATTTGGGTTTTGGATTTGAATCCGTCTTCTAGACCTGGGTAATTTTTTATCTGGGTTCGGTTTTGGGTTGTACGTTGTCTGCTTTATGTTCATTCTGGGTTTAAAATGGTTATGGGTTTGTATTTTTGAGTTCGTGTTTGTGTTGAGTTTGTTTTGATCTGGGTTCTAGTGTTGATTGGGTTTTTGAAGGTTTAGAGTTCGTTTTATTTTCTGGGTTTTTCGAAGGTTTAGAGTTTGTGGTTTAGGATTTTTCGAAGGTTGTTCATCTTTTTGGGTTTTTTCGAAGGTTTAGGGTTTTTAGAAGGTTTCTGGGTTCATCTTTCTGGATTTATCTTTCTTGGTTCATTTTTGTTCATTTTTTATTTTTTATTTATGAGTTTATTTTTCTGGGTTCAATTTGGTTTGTTTATGAGTTTGTATTTTTGAATTCATTTTTCTGGGTTCATTTCTCCGAGTTCAGTTTGTTTTTTGGGTTCATTTTTCCTGGTTGAAAATGAGTTTTCATGGTTTCACATATAGTGGGGATGATATTCCGTACTCTAGGCCTTATCATTGCTCAGATTCTGGTCATTGTGAAGGTGCTCTATGTGAAGGTGATCACAGTTATAGCCGTGAGTATATTCGGTTCAAATGGGGCCGTAATGAATCGTCTGAATCTTCAGAACAATCCGTCAAGGGTAAGTTGTTGTGTCACCTACTAAACCACTAATTGAAGATCAGGAAGTTGATCAATATCCCTGTTGTCCCCGCTGATTCGGTTAAAGTTAATGACCAAGAGGTTCCTAATGGCGGCGGTAAGCCCTGAGATTCTGATATTGTTAATGATGGTGATGATGTTGATGATGTTTCTGGTGGTGCTGGTTCATGTTGTAACTAGAGCTAAGTGCCCTCTCCTTTCTCTTTTTTATTCTTTTAATTAATGTTGAGTAGTTGGAGGAGGATTAATTATTGTGCCGATGTATACCGACAAATGTGATATGTTGCTGGCCAAGGGTTGTTGTTGATTTATGTGTTTGTTTTGGAGGATTTATGGAGTAATATGAGTATGTTTTTCTTTATGATTGTATGTTTTTCTTTATGAGTATGATTATCAGTTTGGTATTTAAATGTTTTGGAGGATTTTTTGAGTTGTGATAATATGGGCATTTACATGTTCTGTTAATTCATGATTATGATTGTGATTGTCTGTTTGTAAATGTTTTGGATGATTTTACATGTTCTTCTAATTCATGCTCCTGTGCCCCTGTGCTAATTCATGCTCTTGTTCTCCTGACTTTATAATTCATGTTCTTGTGCTCCTGACTTTATAATTCATGCTAGTTCTTGTGCTCCTGACTTTTAAAAATGCCCCCTTTAACGTCCCTTTAAATTGGAGTATGTAATTATGTCCTCTTTAAATTGGAGTATGCAAGTATATCCCCTTTAAATTGGAGTATTTAAGAACGTCCCCTTTAATGTCCCCCGTTTTGATCAATGATGAGTTCTTATTTGCTGAAACACAACATGTAATGCCATTAACCTAGTTTGCCATAAGAAACCTGATTTTATCGGCTGATTTGAGGCTTTTGTGTGCTAAGGGTTAGTGTCTAGTGTTTGTGTTTGTGATGCTTGTGGACATCTGAGATCACACAAAGCTTGGCATGCCTATGTTGTTCTCTGGTTCGATCAATTGCGAGTCTTTATTGTAACTTGAGTTAATGGATGCCATCGACTAGTTTGAGGTTTGTGTGATGATCCTGTTATTGATGAACTGTTTCAATTTTTTTTGGCCAATGATGAGTCTTTATTTGCTGAGAGCACTTGCCCTTAATACCACAAACCGAAATGCGGCATAGGCAACCGACCATTGTTGGCTGAATTGAGGCTTTTATGTGCTAACGGTTTGTGGTTAGGGTATTTGTTAGATGATGCTTGGGGACAACTGAGGTCATTAAAACAACATACACTTCAATCATTATTTCAACAAGTTTTAACTTAAATAAAAATACTCCCCTTAAATAAAAATACTCCCCTTAAATAAAAATACTTCATTCGTTACAACTTAGGCTAATTAAATCAGCAACACTCCAACTTTAGTCGATCTATTACAACTTGACCTAATCATGTGCATTTGATGTTGATGCAATGTTTGTGTGTGCATTATATGTGGATGCAATGTTTGTGTTATTTTCCCCTTCCCCGTACAATGCTTGTCATGCCTCCATCACTGCGCACATTGGAGGACTCACTTGTTCTTCCAATATATCTTCCCTAGACAGCTAGCCTTTTCTGGTTTACACATAGTAGATCGTAGTTGTTTGATCTTTTAGCCTTGAAGATCTCATTCATCACATATTGTAGAGTGTAGGGGGTGTTTATTCCCCGTTTCCTACAAGGGGGTTTAGGAGACCGGCCGGCTCGTTTAGAGAACCGTTTGAATTTTTGCACCTCGAAGGAGTCGCCACCAAACTTTATTTAAGGTCTTGTTTGGAAAGACCGCAAATGACTCTATTTTTGGATAAGGCCTTGAATCCTTGAAACGGATGGGTGAGATCCGGGCTTGGGAACGAAAATGCTTATTCGGCGAGCTTTAGAAATATTCAAGTACGTTGGCACAACATTAGTTCGAAAATAAACCCTAGATTAGACTATGTGGGTTTGAGTTTAGAGCAAAATAGAATTTCTAATTGTACGATGGTCACTTTGCTTTAAAGATTGATTTAAGGAACCTAAGGGCCGGTTTGTCCAAAAATATCTTTGTTAAGCGTGATGTAACCTTTGTATTTTGTTGTATTTAGCATGTTGGTGATGAAAGCGATAAAGCAAATAAAGCAACATCACAATACTAAATAAAGTGCGGAATTAGTAAATACAAGACCCCCTAGAAAAGGACTAGGGAGTGGGTCCACATTGCCTAGAAATCGACTAGGCAAGTAAAGATGCGGAATTGAAAGTGCGGAATTGAAATTGCGGTATTGAAATTGCGGTATTGAAAGTGCGATATTGAAAGTGCGATATTGAAAGGTGCGATATTGAAATTGCCATATTGAAAGGTGCATAATTGAAAGTTGTACTTGGGCACATGAGATTCGAACGCCAAGTGGCTCCTTAAAAATAAGTGCGCCCGACACGAATTCAAAGCCAAAAATCTCAACTTGGGAGAGGTTGCTCAACCCAAATATCCTAGATTTTGCATGTGGAACTTGAAATTGAAAGCTTGAATATTGAAATGTTTGAACTTGAAATGATTGAAATTTGAACTTGAAATGATCCTAGTTTAGGGAAATAACTATGAATAACCCTAAACATGGTAAGATCTTTGAAAATTGAAGACTTGAACTTGTATATTGAAAATGGAGTTTTGAATCTCAAAAGACTAAACCTTTAAATGTTAAAAAGTGTTTACCTTTGATTACCCCATGTTTGATGGTGATTCTAGCCCAAGAGATGATTGTAAACAACTTGGACATCCTTGAATCTTTGAAAATTATATTTTGTATTTTGAGAAAGTTTGTATTTTTGGAAAACATGTGTGATTGTTGCAAGTGGTGTTTTTTATTGATTAAAAACACCAACTTGCTAATCATTTAGAAATCAAAGCAACATAGTAGATTAGAATGAGATTCGGATTTACCTAGTTAGATTTAGTCAAGAGCTCCCAATTGCTTTTTTTTGAACTTAGGAATTTTGTATGTGTTTTTGAGGAGTTTTGAGTTGTATTTTGAGGCGTAATGTCGAAATTACGACGTTGTATTGTTGTGCCCCCCTTTTTTTCGATGGAAATGAGGGGTATTTATAGGAGGGGATGGTGCAAAACGCCAGCACACGCCAGCGCAGGGCGCCAGGCCAGCGTAGTGCGCTGCTGACGTGGCTTGGATGCCGCCAAAGCAAGGACGGGGAATCGTCCTTGTTTCGTCTTGTAGCGTTGTACCTGTTGTACGAATAGTACTAGGTTTGGAGTTTTGTATTTTCTTGGAGGTTAAAGCATCGTTTAGCGTTTAAAAACAAGCCTTTCTCGGGTTTTTGAATTCCGGTTTTACGGGACGGGGCCCGGCATGCTCGGTTTTGTGGGTCGGCGCCCGAATTTGACTTGCCTTATATGATTTTGCGTGGAAAAGGCCTAGTAAGACCAATGGGATGGTCTACTAGTTGAGATTGTACTTGGATTTTGAAATTGGATTTGGAAAGTTGTATTTTGTACCGAGAACCGAAAGGGGAACGGTCTCAGGGTTGGATTTTGGATCTTGAATTTTGGAAGCATTCTTAGCAATTGGGATTTCCGCCTGGAGTTATTCCAATCACCTAACAAGGATAATGGTATCGTCATCATCCCAAAGGGGAGAAACAAATTAGGTGTCTACATAGAGTAGTTGACAGGCTAAATCGCACTCCTATCAAAGATAAACCTAATGTTCACCAAATAAAAATATAGCAAGGGAAGCAGGGATCCTATCCACAGGGAAACAATGTCCTTTCTACTATTAATCGACAATTATAGACTATTGGGAAACAAGAATTGGATTGGTTTGTATATTAAACTAAAGCAAATAATCAAATCGGAAAATAACAATATTAAAGGAATCTAGGGCAGCGGTTCACCATAAATGCAGAACGGGATTGGACAACGGAAAGTAACAATCAATTAACAACCATATCTAGGAAAACATGCATCTCTCGAATCTTATGGATTCCTTAGGATAGAACAACTAGCGGGCTCTCGCTACGTACTAGAAATAATTCCTATCTAATAGCCACAGACCAAAAAAACATCAGATTTATACCTCTCGGCGCATAATCTAAGGTTAATCAAACTCAAATTAAAATAGTCCGGCCGAACAGAATTGATGAGCAATAATAATAAGCTATAGAAATTACAATCAATCAATCGATTAATCAAGTCCACATATAATCCCAATCATGCATTCATGGATCCCCTAAACCCTAGAAATTAAACTACTCACTCATGATAATAAATAACAACGCAATTAACATAATGGAAAACATTATTAAAGCAATGAATTAAATTAGAACAAGAAATAATACCGAATTAAAGGACAATGGAATAATAAAGCTTGAATCTTTGATTAAAATTAAAACTAAGTGTTTGGAGAAAATAAAGAGGACTAAAATAAACTAAGTAATTTTTTAGACTAGAATAATGGATGTCACTAAAAATATAAGGGGCTAGTATTTATAGTTTGCCCAAAATAGAGCCCAAAATCGGTAATAAAAACTCGCGAAATACGCTGGAGGTTGGCGTCGCCCGATCGGGAGACGCTTCGCCCGATCGGGCGATGTGCTCGATAGTCGGCCCGATTGGGCGAAATTCCGCCCGATCGGGCGGTTGCAAAATGCCCAGAACAGCGCCTAGAATGACCGCCCGATCCGGATCGGGCGAATCCCGCCCGATCGGACGCTTGTTGAAGCTGCACAATCCTCTATCTTTAAAACGTAATATCTCCTTTGTTATTCGTCGGAATTAGGCGAGTGACCACTTGTTGGAAAGCTATTGAAGTCTAGAATCCAACCCAATTGGAATTACATCATTTGGAGTTGTAGAACTTGAGTTATGCTTAAAATAGTGGACTATAGTCATTTTTGTACTTCCTTCGTTATTCGCTTTGCTTCAAAACTCTTCAAACTTAATGTTTGTGCTCTCGAAAGTACATAATCTCTTGTATTGATTCAAATGAGTAGGAAATGCACAAAAATATGCTAATTCCTACAATGATGAACCTGAAACTACAAACACACTACAACGAGCATATTAGTACTAAAAATCGCTCCGAAGAGCTCATTTGAGATCAAAAAGTACTAAGGGACGGGGGTAAAAACTCTATATAAAACACACATATCAAACTCCCCCAAGCTAGATCCTTGCTTGTCCCTAAGAAAGGAAATCATCGATGAATACAAGACCAACTTCACCCCCAACATATTTCAAAATGAAAAACATAATTCAAGGCAAAATCCAACGAGCATGCATCAATGTCAACCAATCAAATCCACCCAACCACAAATCCTCCCTAACAATCGTCATGCAAAGCAAACCACAAGTGCACAATGGAATTCAAGACTAGTGCTCACACACTCGTCACTCATTTATGTGGCGGATAAAAGATGTACCCGTTCGCTCTCCTCCCAACATATAAGTGAACAATGCCCACCCAAACTCACAACACTCGTGTGTCTAGAAAAAACATACACTCAACCTAGTAGTCGAATCGAAATGTGTCATGTCATAACTTGCATTGATAAACAACTATTTTCACATAAGTACGACTCTATACACAAAGGTCGGAAGGTCTTCAAAGCTTGTAATGTTAGGCTTAGGTAAGGGTGCGGTAAGTTTGGGTATAATGTGAGCTTTAAAGCCTTGGCTTTGGGGAGCATAAATCCTTAAAACAACCATGATCAACCGATATAATGACCATAACTCTCCCACTCAACACATGACAAAACAACAAATAGCCAACACCATACTTTCTTGCCTTTTTTCCACAATTGTAACCAATCACTCATAAGGATATGAATTTGCAAAACTTGATTGAAACAATACTTTGAACTTTTTTATGAGAGTAATAAATTTTTCTCTTTCTTTTCCTTTTCAATCTCTCTTTTTTTCTTTCTTTTTAGAAACCTTCACATTTGTTTTGTTCTTTCATCTCTTTTCATTTTCAACTCATTTTCAACAACAACCATGATAAGACGAACTCCTTTTTCAATACCCACTTTGTGCTCAAAATATAGCACATTACAACTCCCTCACCTCACTACTATTAGCTCCCCCAAGCTAGGCTTGGGACTAGTAACCAATGGGGTTTTACAGGCTTGTAATGTGGCTAGTCACCGAATAAAGGGGCACAAGCAACAACATGGGTAGAAAAGGAGGGAACAAATGTATCTAGATTCATCTGAAGGCTACCTAAACAGAAAAATGCCTTCGTCCTTCACAATGTGCATGTATATGAGTCATAAAACACTACTAATAGTTGTAAATCAATACTCAAAATCAATGACACACCAGGAAGCTATCACACATCCTAACCAAATCAACTAGTCAAGCACCAAGTTCACAAATAGTTAGTCGGAGTTGACTCATGTTAAGGCATCAAAGCAATCGAATATCAAATCATGGCTAACACATCTACATTGCCCATCATCAAATACCAAGAATCAAAACAATTTTCGTTAAAGGGGCACAGGGAAGCATGATATTGTATTCATCGGAACCTATTTTTGTATTTTTTTTTTCAAAGCAATAAACTACTCTAGAAAACATTAAACACACCAAAATAAACACACAAAAATAAGTAAATGCAAAAATAAAAGGAAAAACATACCTAATATATACAAGTGAGTGAAACACCCCCCCAAGCTAAATCAGACAGCGTCCTCATTGGCTCAAGGGGTATCATGAGGAAAGTGAGCAACCCGTGGCTTATTTGTCGCTGATTCGCAAATCTCCCGATCGGGCAGCAGATCGCCCGATCGGGCGAATTTCGAACCTTTCGTTGAATCTGTGCGCGCCCGATAGGGCGCTCCTTGCCCGATCCGGATCGGGCGAAACGCAGACTACTCCGTTTCAGCTTGAATTCAACTTTTTCGAACTTGGAGCCTTAGACCTGCACAGCATTAAACGTCCAAACCGTAAAATACCCTCTTCTCACCTCTCTAACACCAAAAACTACAATGAAACACACACTTGCTCAAAAATTATACTAAAACACACAAACGAAAGCGAAAAATACACTACGAAAAGCAATAAACGGATAGTGAGATACTCATCCCCTATTAGATTGATGCAATGTCCCCATTACACAATCTCAGTTTATGTGCAGACAACGAAAGGAAGGGGATGAGAGCCACGACAACTCATCGAATGGGGGCACCAAAGATGGTGCCATCTGGTGTCAATTCAAATGCCTTGGATGAGCTATGTGGTGCTGGAAGTGACAGATCAAGACCCCTATCATGAATGTTGTGCCCACCGTTCACCGAGCTTTCGGCCTTTCGGGTCTTTGCATCATCAAATCGTGCTTCCTTTCGAACCCATGCCAAAGAGTTCATACTCCGATCGCCTCCACCTGCAAAACAATTTGAAACATGCTGTAATACCCCGAATTTCTAAAACTTGATTAATTATGCTTAATTATTTTTATTTAGCTTAAATTCGTTTTGAATCCAAATTTTTGAACCTTGTTTTGATTAACGAAGTTTTATTTTTTTTTAAATTCAATATCGTTACACGATTTATTATTTTTCAGATTTTATAATTTAATTTCATATTTACGAGCTTAAGCTACCTTTTTAAATTTTAAATTATATTTCGTAATATATAAAAGATTTTAATAATTTTAAAAACGTTCTTATCAACGACTAATTTTATTCGAAAACTAAATTTATTTTATTAGAACTTTATAAAAGGATTATTATGTTAATTTTGGAGTTAAATAGCTTATGATTGATGGTTGCCTTGTAATTCCCAAAAGGGAGTTACGGCAGGTAATGTCCCGACCGAATTAGGTTAATTCCGCTGCTAAGTATGTTTAATAAGTGATTTAGAGGTCGGGGCGTTACAGTTTGGTATTCAGAGCAAAGGTTCTGGACCATAAGTGCTAAACCTTACGGGTTTTTGCGCATAGTAGAATTCAATAGGCTTTAAGCAAAGAGTTTTAAGGAATAAGTTAAAAAGAATATGTTAAAATCAAGTCAAGTTAAAATGAAATGAGTGTGAGCGTAGGAACGCACGGGATAAAAGGGATTCATTTCTTATGTTATTGATGTTTTCTTGATTGAATATGTTATGCGAAATATCGATTATCGAACTTACCAACGATGCCACGAACGAAGCTCACAACAAAGCGCAA
This sequence comes from Spinacia oleracea, assembly GCF_020520425.1. NCBI lineage: Eukaryota > Viridiplantae > Streptophyta > Magnoliopsida > Caryophyllales > Amaranthaceae > Spinacia > Spinacia oleracea. The sequence goes on from NC_079492.1 coordinate 127,412,045, forward strand.
CATTCACGATAACGTCGCTCACAATGATGTTCACTACGTTGATTTCTATGACGAGCAATCTATAGTAGACCCCAAGGAGATGATGGAACGATTAAGAACTGCAAGTACGTTGTCAGCTGAAGTGGTCAAGATTCTCGAAAAACGAAAGTCACTAATGCAAACGAAATTGCGTCACTAATCACCCTCGAATCCACCAATCTATGATCGCAAGCCAATTCAATGGAATTTGAAGACTAGGTCAATCATATGGATCAACTACTCGAGATTTTCAAAATGCTCTAACGAATGGAATTGAATATTGTGCTAAAACGAATACTTGTTATTTATGTCAAGGAAAATATTATTTCGTTAAAGATTGTCCTAAACCACCTCCAACGAATATCGGAACATCAACCTCGACCAATCATGAACGAAGCAACAACAATGCTAAATCCATCACGCTCGTCAACATACGTAAGAGATTACATGATAAAGGACAAAGATGACGCCAACGCCGATATTATTTTGATTTAGCTCTCTCTCGCTTTAGAATCGAACTTCCCTGGATTTTATGTTTACCGTCACATGTCATGTTATGAGTTTTTCTACCCTAGATAAACTAGGCAAAGTTTAAGCATTTCCTTGGAAGAAGTTAAGTTAAGCACGGTGCGAACTCAAAGATTTTGTGGATATGAATTGTTTTGAGGAATTTTCATGGTTATGAAATCTTTAAGGATAGAATAAATATTATAGTACCAAACGAGACCAAGGATGTATTTCATGAGTGATGGATCACTAATTAAGTTGAGGTTATTTTAGGTTTAAAGTGTTCAAGTTATGAATGATATTGATTCTAGGGTTACCTCCCCGTGTTAGTCATGACGAATACATTAATGTTTATAAGTACTAAAGTCTATTATCTAGAAGATGATTGGTATGCCTTATGCCTCTATTAAGGAAGCTAAGGAGTTATACAGAAAAGTTATGAACCCAACATAAGTTATGATAAAGGACCTATTTGAGTTGACACATAAATAAGATCTTGAGGATTTTACCAAAATAAAGCTATCAAGAATTAGTCTGTCAATAAGGTTAAAGGATAGATTACCGAAAGAGCATGATTTTGTATGTTTATAAGTGGCGAATCACCAATTAAATTAAGGTTATTCAAGGTTTAAAGCGTTCAAGTTATGATTGATTTATGAGTTACTTTTCCGCACCTTTCATAATGATTGTTTTGTGGTTGTAGGTACCTAAGTGTGTATTCATATATGTTAAGGAAGCTAAGCTAGAACTTTTAAAAGTTATGAAAGAATATGATTTATGGTGAAGAGATGAAATTGAATGTACAAATGAAGTTCTGAGAATTATACCAAAACAAGTAATCAGGAATTAGTATGTCAGTTACGTTGATGGTATTCTTGGTTTACCTTTTCGCGCCTTTAATAGGGAGTATTTTTGTGTATTTATTTAAAAGGATACTTGATAATCTCCATAAAGGAAGTTGAACTAGAGAATGTAAGGTTTTGCAAAAATGTTCTGAGGAAAAGTACGATTTATGGCAAGGACATGAAATTGAGGTTGCATATAAAGCATTGAAATAAGTTATCAAGAATTCCGTCTATCAGGTTGATGATATTAATGAATGTTATGAAATTCGAAAAGAGTTATGAATGATTGAGGAATGAAATGGAGTTGAGAATAGAAATTGACAAAATGACATGTTTGTAAAACCAGGTAGGATGAACTAAGTTTTCTAGAAGCTAGATTGTTTATGATAAAGGCATGCTTGATGGCTTAGCATTCTTCGCAAAATATGAGATTTTTCGACCTAAGGATAAGTAACGAAGTCATATGTCTAACGATATATTTCTAGTCACGCGATTGGACTCAAACCCCCGCAACGAACGTAGTCAACGAAGTTGTTTGACGTAGAAGAAAAGATCGGAGATAGAAATCGAAACGAATTGAATAACGAAAGTCAACGATAAGTTTCCTGCAACAAAGAAGCACAATGGAAAAAGAAAGCGAAATATCTCTAATTATTCTCCCACGAACGATATGATGTATGAATTACTATGTTTTCTATGAATGATTATGTTATGGTCAACCATGATCGTGTGTTAGATCAAATGATTATGAATGTTATGCTTAATTTGAATTTTCATATGAATTATGTCTCTATGATATGGATTATGTTTGTGCTGACATGATTGTACTGGTAATCTAATTGTTATTCATGGATGCCGCCTACGATGGAAGTTCTCCTGAGCTCAGAGTACGAGATTGATATAATAAACAACTTTTACAAATTATTTGAGTATTGCAAATAATAGATAAATATTTATTTTAATTATGTACACATATATTTTCAGAATTATAAGTTGCATTAAAAGTTACTATTTTGGTATGAAATATTTTCAAACAAGATCTCGCAAAGTAAAATAGGAGCCTAGTCTATACTAACGAGTTTGCCCCTTTTATGTTCTTTGCTCCTCGATCCTATTTTATGAAGTAAAGTGGAGATACGAAAGACGATGGCGGAATGTAATTGACCTTAATGACGATTAAGGATCAATATATAAATTTTGCCCCTTTTGTACTCTTTACTCTTCGATTCTAGGTCTCGAGTTGAAGCGGAGTCCTAAAAGATGATGGCGGAATGAAATCTAGACATTGTCGGAATTGGAATGAAATTGTGAGATCTTGGTTTTAAAATAAATATCATACTCTTAATCGAATGTTTTTGATTTTCAACAATCATTTTATACGTCTAATTTTCAAGTTTCGAGGACGAAACTTTTTCTAAGGGGGTGAGAGTGTAATACCCCGAATTTCTAAAACTTGATTAATTATGCTTAATTATTTTTATTTAGCTTAAATTCGTTTTGAATCCAAATTTTTGAACCTTGTTTTGATTAACGAAGTTTTATTTTTTTTTAAATTCAATATCGTTACACGATTTATTATTTTTCAGATTTTATAATTTAATTTCATATTTACGAGCTTAAGCTACCTTTTTAAATTTTAAATTATATTTCGTAATATATAAAAGATTTTAATAATTTTAAAAACGTTCTTATCAACGACTAATTTTATTCGAAAACTAAATTTATTTTATTAGAACTTTATAAAAGAATTATTCTGGAAATTAATTTTAATGATTCTATTTTCATCCAAAAATAGCAATAGAAATTCTGAAAATTTTGCAACAATATAAATATTTACCAAATGCCCTTTTGACCCATTGAAACCAAGTCAACCCTTCTTTTCTCCTCTTCTCTGTCGTGTAACTTGGGCAAATGGAAGCCATGGTGCTTGCCATGTATTATATCTAAGATCTCTAGCTTTGCTGATTCACTTCCCTAAATTACTAGCTTTCATTAGTCATCACCTCCCTTTTTCCTATTCTCTTACATTTGTCATCTATATTTCTTGAAAATTAAAACATCAATTGCATAAATTATTCAATCTCATTTCTATAATAGCTCCTTTGTTCAGAGTCTGTAAAATCAAATTCCAAAATTTCACCATTGATGAACATAGTGTTCTTCAGCATCACCTTCGTTCCAGTTTCAGAACACCACCACCACCACCATTAACTACTACCGGAAACCACCAAAAACAACCACCCAGTACCACCACAAACTCCGTTCTCCGCCTCGCACCACCTCCCCTGTCTCCCTTGCCTCTGCGCCCAACTCTCTGTCTTCCTCTCCTCCACGCAGCCACCACATCAGTGTACCCCCACCACCGCGTCGCCCAGGTTCCGTCCACCTTCAGCCGACCACCACTCCCACACCCCTGCATCTCTCCTCCAACCTCCCCTGCCTTTTCTCCCTCACCTCCGCGTAAACCGCAACCCTGCAACCACCATCACCGTCGCGCCCTGCTGTCCCCTTTCCTTCCGCCTCACTGTCGCGCCGCCCTGGCTGGGCCGCCGTCCCTTCTTCCTTCTTCCCTTCCTCCCTCCTCTCCTTCCTCTCTTCTCCTCCTGCTCGTGCCTTCCCCTGCTCGTGCCTCCCTTCCCAGAAACCACAAATCAGTTTCAATTGAAACTTGATTTATTTTCCCCTCAAACCCATAACTAAATTGGGCCACTTTCCTTTGGGCTTTGGGTAAGTTAAAAACTGAATTATAATTTTCAGATTTCCAATATTATCAATATTCATGTTTTAATAATTCTTATGATATAATTATTTACTAATAAATTATTTATGATTTTTTTAGGTTTTTAAGATTCTAGTATTATTTATCAAATTAGACTTTAAATATTATTTTCATGAAAATCGATTTATAAACTATATGTATATTTCGATTGAAAATTCTATTAATAACATTTTTGTTAAAATTCGAAAATATAATTTTATGAAAATTCGTTATTCATTACTTACAAATTTTGTTGATTTTAAATTATTTATCGTTTTAGTTACTAATTCAATAATTTAATATTCTGAAAGAAATCGGACTTGGAGCTCAGGAAGAACGATCCATCGAACAGGAAGGGTAAAACCACAGTTGAGGTAACGGTTATTGCTAGTACCCGCAATCCCTTCAAAATGTATTTATGTACAAATGATGTTATGAATGATTGATGTTTTATAATGATGTTTTATGATTTGCGGGATTACAAGTATGTTTTGATTGAATTGATTTACGATAATGCAGCTTTATGCAAAGTATTGATTTAATGACTTATTATCCCCGAAAGTAATGATTTTATGAAATAACGAGATTTAATGGTTTTGTTGAACCACCCTGAATGAATGAGATTTTCCTGATTAATGTTCTATTAAAAGAAATGTAAACATGATAAATAAAAGTGTAAGAACTGGTCAAGTTCCCCTGATATGGAGCCCAGGCTCCCCCTGATAAGAAGCACTGGCTCCCCCTGATATGGAACCAAGGTTCCCCCTGATAAGAAGCACTGGCTTCCCCTGATATGGAACCAAGGTTCCCCCTGATAAGAAGCACTGGCTTCCCCTGATATGGAACCAAGGTTCCCCCTGAAATGAAGCACTGGCTTCCCCTGTTATGGAGCATTGACTCCCCCTGTTATGAAGCACTGGCTTCCCCTGTTCGTAGGAGACGTCCTACCATGTTTTCCTGTAAAGTCATGACGACCAGAATAATACTGTTAAAAGGAAAAAGGTTAATGAAATAATGTTCCTGAAATGATGTTCCTGAAATGATGTTCCTGAAATAATATTCCTGAAATAATGTTCCTGAAATGATGTTTCTGAAATGACGTTTCTAAAATTATGTTTCTGAAATGATGTTTTCGAAATGATGCTTCTGAAATGATGATTTATTAAAGGTTTTACTATATTCTATTCTCCCTGTGTTATTAATAAAATGAATTGAAATGATGTTACGATGCTAGGGTAACTTGTTACTGAGTCTTCGGCTCACCGTTTTGTTTTCCGTTTTAGGTACTGCTGGGGACCACGGAAACGAGTAGTGGCGAGGATTTCACTATGTTCACCTAAGTTACTGTTAAGTTGTAACAAGTTTAAGTGAAGATTCTTGATTAAGTTACGTACTTTGATTAAGGAATTAAAAAGGATTATTATGTTAATTTTGGAGTTAAATAGCTTATGATTGATGGTTGCCTTGTAATTCCCAAAAGGGAGTTACGGCAGGTAATGTCCCGACCGAATTAGGTTAATTCCGCTGCTAAGTATGTTTAATAAGTGATTTAGAGGTCGGGGCGTTACACATGCGCTTTTTCCGAGGAGTTATTAGAGTTAGTATGAGTCAATTCAGTGTTAAAATAATCATTAGAAACATTGACTCCAAAACATGACTCCTCTACCATAGGGCTCTTAGCAACATGGGTTAAATTGAAAGTAACCTTGTCATCCCCCACATTCAAGGTCAGCTTGCCATTTTTGACATCTATGATTGCCCCCGCAGTGTGTAGGAAAGGTCGACCTAAAATAATAGGAATCTGCCTGTCCTCTTCCATGTCCAACACAACAAAATCAACAGGAATAAAAAATTTACCCACTCTAACAGGCACATCTTCTAAAACACCTAGGGGGTATTTTACAGATCTATCAGCCATTTGCATAGTTATGTTGGTAACTTTTAAATCACCCATGTTCAACTTAGTACATACAGACAGGGGCATGACACTAACACTGGCACCTAAATCACATAAGGCTTTGTCAATAAAAAGGTTGCCAATATTACACGGGATAGAGAAACTCCCGGGGTCCTTCAACTTGGGTGGAGACTTACTTTGTAGTAAGGCACTGCACTCTTCAGTGAATGCAACAGTCTCCACCTCACTAAATGCTCTCTTCCTAGTCAAGATGTTTTTCATGTATTTAGCATATGCAGGTACTTGAGTAATTAATTCAGTGAAAGGGACCGTTACCTGCAGATTCTTTACCACTTCTAAGAACTTACCAAACTGCTTGTCTAGCTTGTTCTTTAGCTGACGGTGAGGGAAGGGAAGTTTGATAGGTGGAACTTGTATCTAAACTTTCTTCTCAACCCTTGTGCTAGCCTCCTTCTCCTTGACCACCTTCTCACTTTCCTCTAGCACAGCACCACTGACAGGTACTTCAACCTATTCTTCAATAGGCGGCCCATCATACTCATATCCACTCCGCAAGGTGACAGCATTTACAGACTCTCTGGTCACAGGCTATGAAGGGAGTTGACCTTTGGGTCTCTCTGCAAGAGTAGTAGCCATTTGTGCCAACTGTTTATCCATGATCTTGTTATGAGCAGTGAGGGCATCGATTTTGGAATCTTTTTCGCTCAGAGACCTCTGCAATTCCAACATCATATTCCTCATCTCTACAAGCATGGGATCAGGCTGTGTGGGTTGAGGTTGTGGAGGAAAACCAGGTGGTCCACTAGGCTGCGGGTTATAGTTACTCCGCGGTTGGTATGACTGTTGTGGTGGTGGTTGGTACTGTTGTTGTGGTGGTGGAGGGTGTTGAATCTGATGGGTGTTCTGGACATTAGTACTCCGATATTATAGTAGGGGGTTGTTTTTATACCCCTCATTGTAAGAGTTGGAGTACGGATTGTTCTGCTTGTAGGACTGGAATGCATTCATTGTTCGATAGAGCTCCGGCATTCCTGTGCATAATGGCCTTGCATCCCACAACTATTACAGACATTGGCAGATTGAGCACTCATTGCAGCGACACTAGCATGTTGGGTGGATTGGGAAGATGCGATCTGCATATTATCTAGCTTGTGATGTAGGGAAGTTAGCTGAGTAGTAAGCTGTTCAATAGAATTCATCTCATGCTTAACACCCCGGTCGACAAAACCTCTAGGATTCCCATATTGGGCACTATGGATGGCCATCTCCTCAATCACCTCTAAATCTCTAGGCACCTCCAGTTGCATAAATCTCCCACTGGCAGCTGAATCCAAAAGACACCTAGACTCATTACCCAGACCATTATAAAACTGCTGAACCAGAAACCAGTCATCCAGACCATGGTGCGGGCACTCTCTTTGCAAGTCCTTGAATCTCTCCCAAACTTCGAACAAACTCTCATCTGCTTGTTGAGAGATACCTAGTATCTGACCCCTCAGACGAGCTGTCTTCTCAGGTGGGAAGTATTTAACATAGAACGCAAGGGCCAAGGAATTCCAATCGGTGATTTTCATAGCTGCGCGGTTGAGACTGTTAATCCATAGCTTTGCCTTCCCACTCAATGAAAATGGAAAGAGTATTTCCATAGTCTGCTCCGGTGTTAAATTCTTCTGCTTAATGGTGGCACAATACTGAATGAAAGACTGAATATGGAGATTAGGATCTTCACCCTTTTCCCCACCGCATTGGTGTCTCTCGATCATGTTTATCAGCTGGGGTTCGATCTTGAAATTCTCGACCGCAATGGAAAGCATGATTGCCTTGGGAAGCATAGACAGACGTGGTTTAGAATAGTCTGTAAGCCTTGGCACAAGTGGGGGTGGTGGTGCTTGGTCACCCATCTCTGAATCTGTATGGAATAGATTGCTAATCAGATAGTCGGATTCATAGTCAGAATAGTCTCTCAACTGTTCAACGAATCTACGCCGTCTACGAAAGGTTCGTTCAGGTTCAGGATCGAACGAAGTCAGATCGCTGGTATGGACAGTCCTGGGCATAAACAAGCAAAAACTAGAAAACAGTCATGAGATCCGATCTCAAGGAACGGGAGTCCCTTGAGAAGTAACAAACAATAATCTAGAAAAACAATTAATAACAGAAAATAAAACCGTTTCCCCGGCAACGGCGCCAAAATTTGACAGGCTAAATCGCACTCCTTTCAAAGATAAACCTAATGTTCACCAACTAAAAATATAGCAAGGGAAGCAGGGATCGTATCCACAGGGAAACAATGTTCTTTCTACTATTAATCGACAATTCTAGACTATTGGGAAACAAGAATTGGATTGGTTTGTATATTAAACTAAAGCAAATAATCAAATCGGAAAATAACAATATTAAAGGAATCTAGGGCAGCGATTCACCATAAATGCAGTCTGGGATTGGACAACGGAAAGTAACAATCAATTAACAATCATATCTAGGAAAACATGCATCTCTCGAATCTTATGGATTCCTTAGGATAGAACAACTAGCGGGCTCTCGCTACGTACTAGAAATAATTCCTATCTAATAGCCACAGACCAAAAAACATCAGATTTATACCTCTCGGCGCATAATCTAAGGTTAATCAAACTCAAATTAAAATAGTCCGGCCGAACAGAATTGATGAGCAATAATAATAAGCTATAGAAATTACAATCAATCAATCGATTAATCAAGTCCACATATAATCCCAATCATGCATTCATGGATCCCCTAAACCCTAGAAATTAAACTACTCACTCATGATAATAAATAACAACGCAATTAACATAATGGAAAACATTATTAAAGCAATGAATTAAATTAGAACAAGAAATAATACCGAATTAAAGGACAATGGAATAATAAAGCTTGAATCTTTGATTAAAATTAAAACTAAGTGTTTGGAGAAAATAAAGAGGACTAAAATAAACTAAGTAATTTTTTAGACTAGAATAATGGATGTCACTAAAAATATAAGGGGCTAGTATTTATAGTTTGCCCAAAATAGAGCCCAAAATCGGTAATAAAAACTCGCGAAATACGCTGGAGGTTGGCGTCGCCCGATCGGGAGACGCTTCGCCCGATCGGGCGATGTGCTCGATAGTCGGCCCGATTGGGCGAAATTCCGCCCGATCGGGCGGTTGCAAAATGCCCAGAACAGCGCCTAGAATGACCGCCCGATCCGGATCGGGCGAATCCCGCCCGATCGGACGCTTGTTGAAGCTGCACAATCCTCTATCTTTAAAACGTAATATCTCCTTTGTTATTCGTCGGAATTAGGCGAGTGACCACTTGTTGGAAAGCTATTGAAGTCTAGAATCCAACCCAATTGGAATTACATCATTTGGAGTTGTAGAACTTGAGTTATGCTTAAAATAGTGGACTATAGTCATTTTTGTACTTCCTTCGTTATTCGCTTTGCTTCAAAACTCTTCAAACTTAATGTTTGTGCTCTCGAAAGTACATAATCTCTTGTATTGATTCAAATGAGTAGGAAATGCACAAAAATATGCTAATTCCTACAATGATGAACCTGAAACTACAAACACACTACAAGGAGCACATTAGTACTAAAAATCGCTCCGAAGAGCTCATTTGAGATCAAAAAGTACTAAGGGAGTACGGGGGTAAAAACTCTATATAAAACACACATATCAGTAGTCCACACATGGCTTAGTGTTGTAGGCTCGAGTTCATAGAATGCTTCATTCACAACCTCCATCATCTTGTTAACATCTCTGGGCATCTTTTTGTGCTTGAGTGATTGTATGCTTCTAAAAAATCCGAGGTCTAGTATGTTTAAATCGAGACTGTATGGTGGTTGGTTGCTTAAAATGAAAGGAAAACCTTCTTGTTGATAAACTTGCTGCCATACCAGGAGGCCTGTTCATCGGTCCAAACCCGGACCGGATAGGACCGATGACCGAAAGAATAAAATTCGTGACCCAAAGACCAAACCGAAAATAATCGGTCCAAGACCAGACCAGATTGATAAAACCGATCTGAAATCCGGACGGACCGATTGGACCGGTTAAAAACAACTCTCTATTAAAAAAAATTAATAACCAGTCATGATCAATAACAATTTTTACTAATTGAACTCCTAATCAACTGATGGTATTCGTTTAGCTTGGTACCTGCAACATGCTGCAAATTTGACCTTGATTATAATTTAGGAAAAGAATGTCCAACTGAAATACTCATAATAGACAAAATCTACAGACTGGACCATAAATCATACTACTCTACTAGTTTATGCATATGTAAATGCAACTAATAAGGCATTTAGCCATTTTTTATTACATAAAAAATTGGTCTTCTCAAAATCCTCTAATGTAATCAAACATTCAAACGTACAAAAAGTCCAAAAGTGTGAAACATGTTCACAAAAAAAAAAAAAAAATTGTAATACACGCTAAACTCATATCTTTGTAAAATGAAAACTAAAACTAACTGAATAAGGCCCACAAGGATCAACCAACTTCTTTGAATATAAAATTATCCGATATTATTAATCTGCATAATTAAAAAAAATGGTTTTTTCATGAAATGCCCCTGAGGTTTCACGAAATTCACCAAATACCCCTGCCTGTTTCCAAATACATAGTATACCCCTATTTTTCCATATTGTTCATAAAATGCACTTGGACTTAACGTACGTTAGTCCCTCCATTAGCAGTAGTTTACGTTTTTGCCCTTATGTGGCTTAAGTCCCTACTCATCTTCAATCTTTCTATCTCCTCCCCCTCAACCCACCCAAACTTTCTCTCTCCTCCAAATGAACCAACACTACTCTTCACCGCCGTCACCACCTTTGCCCCCGCCACCGTCGCCAACCTCAGCCCAGGGTTTGACTTCCTCGGTTGCACCGTCGATGGCATCGGTGACCTGGTCAACTCTCCATCTCCTCCAGTTCCGGTGATGCTTCTTCCAAACTCTTCAAAGATCCCCTTCTCACCTACGCTGGAATCTCCGCCCTCGCCGTTCCGACTCACTACTCGCGCTCCCTCCTCAAAACCCTAGCTTCTTCTCCCACCACAATCTCCACCGCTTATGCCGTCGTCACCCGGTTGCAGAAACATAATCTCTGCTTCTCCTATGAATTTCTCCACTCCATTTTAATCCACGCTTTAGGGAAATCGGAGAAGCTCAACGAAGCATTCTTACTTTCGCAGCGCCAGAAATTAACCCCATTAACGTATAATTCCTGAATTAAAGCTTGCGCCAGAAACGACGACCTTGAAAAATCCCTAAATTTGATGTCTAAGATGCGGCAAGATGGGCATCCTCCTGATTTTGTGAATTGTAGTTTGGTTTTTCAGTCAATTGCGAGGACGAATAACAAGAATCACGACGATTCATCGGTTTTGGTGAGATTGTATGACGGGATGAGGTATGAAAGAGTTGAACTTGATGCTCAGCTTTTGAATGATCTAGTTGTAGGGTTTGCGAAATCAGGGGATGTTGATAGTGCATTGTGGGTTTTAGGTGTGGTTCAGGGGAATGGTTTGAGTCCTAAAACTATCATGTCGATTTCGGTTATTTCAGCTTTGGGAAATTCGGGGAGGGTCGAGGTTAAGTCGATGGCTAGGTTTGCGAGGTGGTGGTGGTTTTCCACTATAATATCTAATTCGCCATTATTACCAGTGCTTCAATTATCAAAGGCATTTCTACTCGTGATAGAAACAAAATCTTAACTTACAGTAGAGAACAGAACATACTGCATAAGCCTATAAGAGAAGATGATGGATGAAAAAGTCCTTAAACTGACTCAAGCATATACCATATGAGCAAAGGCAGAGAAGCTGAAAGCTTGGTAACTTTATTTTATTAGGGTTTACCCATGTAATATGGGTAACCTGACATTCCAACGGGCATAGAAAGTGGCATTCCAAATGTGTCTTTCATGGGTGGAGGTGCATAAGAAACTTGGGATGGTGTTGGTCCTTGTGGATATTGTCCTGGTGTCATTGCAGGTAGAGGTGCAGTTGTTGCTGGAGGATTAGTGTAAGTAGATACCGGTGGATATGATGGCATGTGTTGTGGGTAACTGTAGCCAAGCGGTGCCTGTGCTTTCCCAAGCTGTGGGTATCCACTTGCATTAGGAGGAATCATAGGAACATGTGTTGAGGAAAATTGACTTTGGAGTTGTTTTGTTCTTCGTATCAGCAAACTCCATTGTAATGTTTTGGCCCTATAAATAGTAAAACATATTTGATGAGTACCTTGTTATTCTTTTATCAATAAAGAATACAACATTGAATAAACTGCTCTACTTCATTGCTAAGAAAATTCGAAATGTAAACTAGTCGTTAGATTCAAATTCTGCAGTTTAAAAGCAGTTTGGGTATTTGGTGCAAACAAGTTTACAAATAGGTGTATATTATGCAAAACGTTTATAAATAGGTGCATTTGGTGAATTATAAACATGACTTAACGGAGGATTAACGGAAAGTCATAATAGGGGTATTTGGTGCACAGTACAAAAAAAATAGGGGTATACTATGTATTTTGAAACACGCAGGGGTATTTGGTGAATTTCGTGAAACCTCAGGGGCATTTCATGAAAAAACCGTTAAAAAAAAGTAGCATTAGTATTATCATAATAAAATAAAAAATTACGTAATCCATAAACATCAAATATAGTAGTCAATTATATTTTACTAATATAAAACCTTGACATTTTCTTACCTCAATCATAATAAAAAGAATTGTTCATCATTTGTCACCACTTAATGAAGACCCTTCAAGCTCTTAAAGATAATTTAAGATTAGTTGAGTTTGAAAGACTTATTATAATTTGGTGGCATATATGGTTCATACGCAACTCAGTAATTTTCAAAAATGAAACTCTCTCCGTATTCCAAGCTTGCACCATTATTAGAACTTTTTACAAAAATTGGAGCTCTTCCAAAGATATAATCTTGGAGGACAACGATCCTCCTGTAAAGACTAATAACTAGAAGAAAAAGGTTTCCAACAGCATTGAAGTTTCTTGGATCAAGCCGCCTTCAGATTTTCATAAGTTAAATTTTGATGGGTCAAAATTGTCCAATGGTCAAGCATATCGGTTTTGTTATTAGAAATGATTCAGGCGAACTTGTGTTAGCCGGAGCCAAAGCCCTCCCAAGTAGTTACTCTGTTATCCAAGCGGAAGCAGTAGGTATGCGGGAGGGTATTAAAGGAGCTATTTTCCTTGGTATAAAAAATCTAATCATTGAAGGGGATAATCTCCTAGTAATCAATGGTTTGAAACGTACATGGAAAATTCCTTGGGAGATTAACACTATTATTTGTGATGCAGAGATGGACCTTGCTTGTTTCGGCTCTTTCTCGGTCAATCACTGTTTTAGGGAAGCTAACCAAGCGGCGAAACTTCATGGCGGGTAAAGGGACTAATCTGAAAATCATGAAGTATTGGTTCTCTTCGTGGGATAACACCCTCTCTCTCATCATCCGTAAGGATGCTTTAGGTTACATTTATGTGAGGGTGTAATCTAGTTTCTTCTCCTTATCAAAAAAATATATAACAATAATAAAAATGAAGAGTTCTCAAATTATAACAATTTAAGAATAAAAACTAAGTCAGTAAAAAATTAGATAAAAAAACCAAATTTATACAAAAATATATTAGTAAACAAGGAACATACCCTTCTCAAGTGTCTCTAAATATTCCAACTTTTCCTCCACATTCAACCTCTCATCGTTCTCTTTCTTAAGGAGAATCCAATCTTGAGTACAAATAAGAGCTTCTATCATCTTTATAAATATGTAAAATTTAAATAAACGTTAACCAGTAAAACAAGTAAAATAAACATAATATTAAAGTAGTAATAAAATTACCTTAATAGTCAAAGAGATTCTAAATTGATCAAGATGAGGACCCCTTGCACTAAATGTAGACTCAGATGCAACTATATATAGGAACTGCTAATACATTACGAGCTATACGTGCTAAGATCGGATACCTATGAGCATTCATTTTCCACCAACCTAATATATCCATATCCAATTCATGTTCCCCTAACTGATCATTTAAGTATATATCAAATTCTGAACTTGAATATCTGTTATCAGTTCTCAACTTTTTCACTTGTTCTTCAATAACCTTGTTGAGATCAAGCTAGTAGAATGTGAAGAACTTGCAGAAGTTACCTCATCGTTATTAGGACTAAAAGGTGCATATATCCTCCTATAGTCATCAAACAACTTACACGCTTTATTATGCACCGCTTCACCTAATTCCTCACCTTTAGTTGTTCCACACATACGATCAAAAATAAGTTTTAAACCTACGGGCTTCACTTTTGGATCAAGAATAGCACCCATGTAGATTAACACATTCATCTTCTCAAGTTGCCCCCAATATTTATCAAACTTCTTTTTCATTGTTGTAGCCATTCTCTTAAAGTCAATATTTCACAAGGCAAACATTTATTTAATTGATCTAAAGCACGTGCAATAAAAAAGAATGTTGAATTGCTAGTCACATACAAGGAGCTAGAAACTTGTTCAATCAATGTCTTAAACACCTTCAAAAATAAAGCAAACCCTTCACATACCTTCCAATAATTTTCTGAGGGAGCCCCTGCATTTTCCATTTCTAATTGTAATTCAATAGGATCTTTATTATCATCTCCGGCAAGCTCAGCTTCCATAGTAGAATCTAGTCGGGGAAGAGTTGGAATATCCATCCTGCAAAAAATATCACGAAACTTCAAGGCTCTATCTAACATGTCAAATGTAGAGTTTCATCTAGTAGGAACATCTAAATTTGATTTCAGATCACAACCAGGTTTTATGTTCTGCCTTAATGACAGAGAAGTAAGCTGAAAAAGTGCTAAGAAAAGCACAATTGCGGATTCTACAATTGAAGCCGAGTACATTGCTGCCTCAGAAGCAGCAAAGGAAGATGTTTGGACTCGGAAGTTCATTGAATAACTTGAGGTTGTCCCCTCCATAAAGGGACCAATGGCTTTATATTGCGATAATAGTAGAGCCATTACCCAGGCAAAGGAGCCTAGGAGCTACCAGAGTGTCAAACATATACTACGACGATTTCACATACTTCGAGAAATCTTTGAACGGAAAGAAATCAAGATTTGCAAGGTTAGAACTGATGACAACCTCTCAGATCCATTGAATAAACTGTTGCCACAAGTGAAGCACAACGCACACCTAGCAACCATGGGAATCAAGCATATTGGAGAATGTCTTTGATTTTCTTCAGTTTTGTTTTAGAACATTTGTTGCATATGTGTTTAAAAAAATTGGTTTAACCATTTCATATTTATGAAATTTTATGTTTCATATTCATTTATTTTTGGTTTAGCATTAAATGATAAAAGTCCAAGTGATTTAAAACTTTCAAATGGGATATCAAGGATGGATTCTTTGATAGAGAAACACCCATAAGTGAACTTGAATATTGAAATCACAAAGGATCCATAATCCATGTCATTGAAAGGTTGGACGAACAATGACTAATGAAGATTAGATTGTAAGTAGATTTATAGTTCAGTTTCTTGAACTAAATAAGACTTGAATGTCGGAAATATTTTGCATATATACTTATTGGATTTCGTATCGGATTGACCATGAGAACACTTTAAGAGATTAAAGTCATGTCATAAGTCGTTCTCATTAATGGTGATTAGAACTATTCTTCAAAACATGAGTACTTATGATTGCTTGTTTGAATATTAGTTCGCTTTAATGCTCGCTAAATGTCGCACCGTAAAAGTAGACTATAAAAGCAGTATTCAGGCGTATTATGAACCAAAGTAAGCCTTCATAGATTACAAGACTGGATTTTCCTCCTATCTTTAATAGGATATGGTGTTGTTGTGTAATAAGGCCTCTGGGAGAGTTAGATACTGTGAAAATACATGGCCGTGCTCAGAATGGTTAAGGCTTAACCTTCTGTAAAAGTTTAACAGTTAAACTCAGAAATCCGAGAAACACTTCTAGACCTAATAAGGTTGGATCTTACCTTACGTTCAGCAAGTAACACTAAGCGACAAAGGAATGTGAATGCACACTTGTCTAAAGGACAAGTGGGAGACTGTAGGAAATGTGTCCTTCACCAAGGTGCATCTGTCTAATACCAAGGTTCAGATTAATTACGAATAATTAATTCAGTAAGATCAAGTGATCGGAACAACTAGCTGGAGCGATGTTTCCGATCAGTGAGTTATAATCCTTATTAGGCTAACAACTTACTCTTGACTGAACCTACGAGGTCGCACCAATAACATAAAAAAGATCGCCGGATTAAATGAATCGAAAATTCATTTAATGGCTTTTAGGGAAATTATTTCGGAAAACATAAATATATGATAAGATGTTGGATCAGAATCGTATATCGTATATTGGTAAGCTAGGAAAAATGAATAATCGTATAGTACGACGTTGGATCGTAAAGTATTATACAATAAATAATCGCCGTAAGGTATTGGACGCAAATACGAGAAGGCAACGCTGCCAGCCCAACGAGCCAAGCGTGCAAGGCCCACTAGGCGCAGCAGCGCGCGAGCGCGCACAAGCAAGACTCAAGCCTTCGGTTGGGTGCGCGCGCACGGATCAACAGCATCAGCAGCACACACAGAGCGGCCCAAGGCCCAACGCCTGTGCGGTTGTGCGTATGGGTTTGCGTGAGTGTTTGCCGGCTCTTGGCCTTTGTGCCTTGACCGGTTAGTGTTATAACCTAAGGGTTATTACATTAATTCACATACTTGTTGTTTTCCAATCTAACGAATCATACACAAACCCCAGGCATCCTTGAGAACCCTAATTCTCTATGTGCCTCCAATGTGTGTTCTTCCCAAAAGCTCAAACCCTTGATTAAGATCTAAGCTATCAATACTCAAGGTGGATCTACACGTGTTGGTGGACTTAGTAGAGGAGCTACGATTGTATTTCTCGTTCGTGTTCGTAGACTAATTAATACGGGAGTAAACACTACAAAAGTATGTATTTCTTAAACTATAATTTATACATGGATTTTGGAATTGGGATTATTCCGCTATTATGTTAATGTTGATTGACTGTAAATCCCATCAATAATTGTTTTAGTAGCTGGACTAGATCATCTATCAAAATACACGGGAAAAATCCGAGTTACATATGATGAATTTATTAAATTTAAATTTTAGATTCTACAGTCACAAACATTGATTAATAAATTGTCGTGTAATTTTAAATTTAGACTTTTAGTTCCTTCGTATGCTCAGCGAGTCGTTCTTTCTGTCTTTAATTAAAGGGGATATTCATGTCATGTAGTCTTAGGATGTACGATTAACATATGATGCATTCAAATTGGACAAACTGGTTTCACCAACTTTATAATTCCCAGTATTTTGTCCCTTCACAATGCCAACTCTTGGGAAATTTGATGTTCACCGAAATTGTCTAATTTTTCCTCTAATCAATCAATATTTAAAATGCTCAAGCCTTAAAAATAAAATAAAACTTTCTCTTAGTAGTCCGCTCTACTGTCATTTACTACCCCGTAAATAATATTCGCAACACATATCAAGTACTCCGTATATCAATAATTTCGTTAAAAAATAATCTCTTATGTTATAACCGATTATACTAGGATTAAAGTTATGTTGTTCATATGAAATCTCAAGTACGCATAATGTGCATAAACAATATGAATATAAAATCCGATGCAATTTTTTGGTAAGGTGCATAATTTTTTGAGGATTATAAATTGTTCACATAAAATCTCTAACACGCGACACGTTGATAACACTATTATAATAATAATAAAAAAATGTATCATTAAATCAAATTAATATTAAGAATAGCTGACACGATAATAAATATCCCGTACATTAGCACGAACACAAACTAGAGAAAGAATTTAGTCAAACAAAGGCCAAGAAGCCAAACATCTCAACATTTAGAAGACTACTCATTGAAGGTGACAATCTCCTCATCATTAACTATGTCAAAGGAATTTGGTCTACCCAGTGAAAACTTCACAACATCATTGCAGATATCAAAAGCCTCATCCAAAGAGAAGCGACACATAGCGACATATTAGATTGGAAATAATGGAGACCTAATTAGCAATAGAATCTACTCAGTATATACATAATTGTAATAATCTGTACTAGTCTGTGCCCGTGCTAATGCTCGTGATTTCTATAAAATTAGAAAGCTATGAAAGAGATAATTAGATTATATAAAAATTACTATGCTCGTTGAGAATGATAATAATAATAATAATAATAATAATAATAATAATAAATAAATAAATAAACAAATAAATAAATAAATAAATAAATAAATAAATAATAATAATAATAATAATAATAATAATAATAAAATAACGCTTTCCTTCTCTTCTTTTGGGGAATTAGAGAAAGGGGCTGTTTCGTTGCTGAAGCGGGTCCAGACGTACTCCAGGGCTCAAGACATTGGGGCACAGGCAGCTGCCTACATTTTCAGCAGGATCGGGTTCGCCATAGCTAGAGGAGTGGGGGTCCAGATTGTATCTCGGCTCCCCTCCAACTTCTTGTAGTTCACTTGATCTTTGTAGCTTGTTAAGCTTGTAACGTTTTGGTGTTTTCCCATAATAATAATAATAATAATAATAATAATAATAATAATAATAATAATAATAATAATAATAATAATAATAATAATAATAATAATAATAATAATAATAATAATAATAATAATAATAATAATCTGATATGAACTTATTTTTTTCTGATCTGAAAGAAAAAAAATTAATAATAATAATATTATTAATAACATCCATTCTTTTCTAACATCCGTTCTTTCTTTTTCAACAGTTGTGTTTTGCCTTGAATAAGGGTGTCGGGACTTAGTTAGTTGCTAGCTCCCATCAAACTTTGTGTAAACGTTTTTATAATAATAATAATAATAATAATAATAATAATAATAATAATAATAATAATAATAACCGCAAGCTCCTGCTTCCGAGCTCCTGCAAGCTCCTGCAACCTCAAAAACCGCAAGCTCCTGCTTCCGAGCTGTCTTCTTCTGATGCGCCTCGAGAACATCATTTTTCTTTTGATGTTGCTCTTCTAGACACTTTATTGTCTAAGCGATTGCGCTCTGTGAAATCCATCCCTCCCAGATGTCGTTTGGGTTTTTCGCGAGTTCTAAAAGGGGCGCTTGATAAGGTGATTTGTAGACCTGATGACATCGCTTGTTGGGTTCAGTTGCTTGTGTTACCTCTTTGTGTCCTCACGACTTTTTCACCGCGAAGTAATCGTGAGTGTTCCTCTGGTGTTCGGCGGCGACGACAGGAAGAGTGTATCACCTCTGCTATTCGTTCTTGGGGTGAGCCTGGTGGTTCCGAGCAACTAGTCATAGACACATTGGCTAGTGTGTCTCCAATGGATGTTGACGAAGACCATGATTTGGCGGAGCGTAATATTAAGCAATGCAAGAGAAAGATTTCTGATGGTCACTACACTGCTGCAGTTAGGGTTCTTTCTTCCTCGGGTCTTGCCCCTTACAATGATGCTACCCTTGCAGATTTGCGAGCAAAGCACCCTTCCGTTCCGGTCCCTACCTTACCGGATATCCCTGTTGATCATCACCTTACTGCTTCATCCGCTGTTGTTTTGGAGCAGATTAAGGGCTTTCCGTGTGGTACTTCGTGCGGTAGGGATGGCTTGCGTGCCCAACACCTTTTGGATTGCTTGGGTGGTGCTGCTGTAGCTGTTTCTGATGAGTTGGTGGATGCTATCACTCAGGTAGTTAATCTCTTTCTTGCTGGAAAGTGTCCTGCTGAGCTTGGAGGATAAATTGCTAGTGCTCCTCTTACGCCACTTGTTAAGCCTGGTGGCGGTATTCGGCCTATTGCTGTGGGCACTATTTGGAGGCGCCTTGTTTCTAAGGTCGGGGCTGCTTTGGTTGGTCCGCGTTTAGGAGCCTACTTTGGAGGTATTCAGTTTGGAGTTGGGGTTCCAGCAGGTGGTGAGGCCATTCTCCATGCTGTCAATCGGTTGGTTGAGGCTCGTGGGGCCGATGTTGGCCTCTCTATGTTATTGGTGGATTTTCAGAATGCGTTCAATTTAGTTGATCGATCGGCTTTGTTGCGTGAGGTTCGGCTTCATTGTCCTGCTCTTTCGCGTTGGGTTGAATTCTGCTACTCTTCTCCAGCGCGGCTGTATTATGGGGAGCATACCTTGTGGTCTTGTCAGGGTGTGCAGCAAGGGGATCCTCTCGGCCCTTTGCTTTTTTCTTTGGTTCTACATCCATTGGTGTGTTGCATCAGAGACTCATTTGATCTATCTCTTTAGGTTTGGTACTTGGACGATGGCACTATCGTTGGTGACACTTTGGTGGTTGGACAGGTATTGGAGTTGATTTTGGAGGAGGGTCCTCATTTAGGTCTCCATGTTAATGTTGAGAAGACGGAGGTTTTTTGGCCTTCGGATGACCCACGCAGTCGTCTGGAGGGTGTCTTTCCTGCGGATATTGCTCGTCCTGCGCTCGGTGTTAAGTTGCTTGGTGGCCCAGTCAGTACGGATTCTTCTTTTTGCAAGGAGTTGGTTTCGCAGCGTGTGTCGAAGACTGTTGTGTTGATGGATGCTGTAGCCAAGCTTAATGATCCCCAGTGTGAGTTGTTGCTTCTTCGTGCGTGTACTGGAGTTTCTAAACTCTACTTTGCTATGCGCACTTGTCCGCCTCATCTTTTCGAAGCGGCCCAATTATCTTTTGATGTGGCTCTGCGGGCTTCTTTAGAGCGCATCGTGACTGCTTCGGGACCTGGGTTCGGTGACTGGCAATGGCGCCTTGCCACCTTGCCTTATTCTTATGGAGGATTGGGTGTTTATTCAGCTGGTGATGTTCGGCATTATGCTTTTCTTGCATCTCGTTTGCAGTCTTCTGCTTTGCAGGATTCGCTTCTTCGGCTTTCAGGTGTTGATGGACCGGGACCGGCCTTTGATGATGCTCTTGGTCTTTTCAATAGGACCGTGGAGTCCGACCTTATGCGTAGCCCTAGTGAGATCGCTGCCCCCACACTCATGAAGAAATTGGCAGACATATATTTCACGAAGGTTACTGCTGATGCGGAATCCGCCTACTCCTTATCTTCACGTCTTGTTGCCCTATGGAAATCGCAGCAGGGGGATCACTCCTCGGCTTGGTTGCGGGCAGTCCCCATCTCGGGTTTAGGCCAGACTATGAACGGTAAGACTTATCGTTCGGTTCTTTGCTATCGGTTGGGTATTCCGTTGTTCTCTGATTCGACGCCGTGTTCTGCTTGCTCTCGGGTTTTCGACGGGGACATTTATGGGGATCATGCCGTGTCTTGTGCTGGGATTGTGGGTATCAAACATCGACATAATGTTGTTCGTGATACCCTTTTGGATATTTGCTATCGGTCGGGGATTTCTGCTCGCAAGGAGGTTGATGTTGGGCTGACTAGTGAGAGTGATGGAGCTCTTCGTCCTGCAGATATTTTGCTTTACTCATGGGATGGCGGTCTAGATGTGTGTGTTGACTTGACTGGGTCTTCCCCTATGACGCAATCGGGGTTGTCAGGCTTCGTTCCGGGTCGTGTTGTGGCGGTTGCAGCGCAACGGAAGCAGGATAAGTATGCGGCACGTTGTAGGGCTTTGGGTTACGGTTTCTTTCCTTTTTCCTTCTCTTCTTTTGGGGAATTAGAGAAAGGGGCTGTTTCTTTGCTGAAGCGGGTCCAGACGTACTCCAGGGCTCAGGACATTGGGGCGCGGGCAGCTGCCCACATTTTCAGCAGGATCGGGTTCGCCATAGCTAGAGGAGTGGGGGCCCAGATTGTATCTCGGCTCCCCTCCAACTTCTTGTAGTTCACTTGTTCTTTGTAGCTTGTTAAGCTTGTAACGTTTTGGTGTTTTCCTATAATAATAATAATAATAATAATAATAATAATAATAATAATAATAATAATAATAATAATAATAATAATAATAATAATAGGTTTTTTAGTGTATTAGCTAGCTTGAAATACACGTATCAGAATGATTATATTAATTGGTTTTGTATGATTACACGGGTACGTGTTAGTTGGTTTTTACGAAAGTAATATTTTCTTGGTAATACTTGATCAAATATTTACGTGTCAATTGATTGTTTAAGATATAAATTTTCGTTGCTATATTTTGATATTAACCCAGCCCACGACCCTCGGCTCTTTGTAATTTATTGACTTTGAAATTTAATAAATTAATTAAAAACGATGATCTCAGATAAACGAATGTAATATTTAATATGTCTAACATTAATGTACTCGTTATGCTCAGATGTCCACGTATGGTACAATTGTACCGTGCAAATGATATAGCCTCACATTCTAATTTAATATTTGAAATGTAATACAGAGTAATTATGATTAATATTTATCAGACTACTATACAATAATAAATTTTGATTTCCGTTTTCTATATTTAAAATGTTCCCCAATTTATTTTAGCATTTTTTTAATAATAGTTTGGGAATAGTCCATCATTGTGTTTTTTTACTACTTTTTGTTATTTAATCCTTTTTTATTTGTCAATATTGACTTAAATAATATTGACTTAAATGATACACCTCTTAATTATAAGTTAAGAATTATTTCCATAATCTATGGGATTTTTTTTCCCAATTTAATTAATTTTATTGACTTAATTAACTAAAATTTCTTAAACAACTAGTGTATAAGAGGTGGGGATTGAGATTTTGGAGCACTCATATTTACCATCACTCCACTTTGGCCCTATTTGGTTCATTATTAGTAAAGGAAAGGAAGAGAAAAGAAAGGAAGGGAAAAGAAAGGAAAAGAAAGGAAGGGAAATAGGTTTTATTTTCCTGTGTTTGGTTTAGGGAAAAGAAATGAAGGGAAGAGAAGGGAAAACTAAATGACAGCTTTTAATTTTCTCTTTCCTTCCGAATTCCTCCAATTTTGGAAGGAAAGGAAAGTGAAAATTTTGTAAATGAGCTTTCCTTCCAATTCCTTTCATTTCCTCCCACTTCCCATATAATTATTTGTACCAAATACAGGAAACCTTATTTTACTTTTCCTTTCTTTTCTTTTCTTTTCCTTCCAATTCCTCCCAATCAAATAAAGCCTTTATGTATTTACTTTAAAGAATAAAAAAAAGTGTCAAAATTACCATCACCTTCTCCCATTACTATTATCAACGTATAGTTAGCCCTGTCGCTCACTCCTGCCCCAATTCTCTCTCCTCAGTCTCTCCTCTCCTCGCCGCCATTCTACAGCGCTTCCATGGCCGGCGGCGATAAAGCTCCGAACAGTAAGACAAGCCCTAGCGCTCTTCCGAAGGACGACGCATACCTCGCCGCAGTCATCCCCAAGCGAATCGATCAATTCGAGACCATTAAAGCTCAGCAAGCTCTAGAACGTCTCTCCCTCTCCGGCGAGCTCATCAAGTTCCGTCCTCCTTATTCTCCAATCTCTCGTTAAGTTTCTCTATCCTAAGATGATTTTGACTGGTTTTTGTATGTTTTTGAAGAATTACATTGCCGGATGGAAATGTGAAGGAAGGCAAAAAATGGATTACAACTCCATTCGACATTGCAGCGCAGATTTCGAAGGGTTTGGCTTCGAATTCGTTGATTTCAAAGGTCAACGGTGTTCTATGGGATATGCATAGGCCTCTTGAAGAGGACTGTGATTTGAAGCTGTATAACTTTGATACTGACGAAGGCAGAGATACTTTCTGGCATTCCAGTGCTCACATTCTCGGTCAGGTAGACTTCACACTCCTTTTTTCCTTTTTTTTTCTTTTAAATTTTAGTTTTCCCTAAATTCGTGGTGTTCGTTTTGGAATGATTGTTTTGTAGGCTCTAGAGACGGAGTATGGATGCAAGCTTTGCATTGGACCGTGCACTACTCGCGGCGAGGTGAGTTTTAGGTTTTCTTGTAGTCAGAGTATTGCTCCCCCTTTCCAATTTCCATATTTTGCACATAAACAATCGAGTTTATCACCTACATATTTCCATAATACTATATTGTTTATTTTTCTTTTTTGTGTATGATGATTTTTTCCTAATACATCTCTAAGACTTGGCCTATCTTTCTACCACAGTACCACCCATTGTAACATTTCCAAGTTATTGGACAGGGATTCTTTTATGATGCATTTTATGGAGAAATGAGCTTGAATGAGGATCACTTCAAACGGATAGAAGCAGCGGCAGCAAAAGCTGTTGCGGTATAACTTTTCTTTTAACAAGCTATATTTTGATTGTTTATGGCCAATTTTGTGTTTTAAGAAAATGTTTTTTTTAGTGTTGAAGCCATACTTTGTTGCTGAAGCCTTACTGCCTGAGTACTTCATAAATAGTTCTTTGCAATAATCTGACTCATAGATGATCTGTAATTCTGCAAACGGAAATTAGCAGTAGAATTGGATGTTATGTGTGACTTGTTAATTTGCAGTTGATATTCCTCTATCTTTCTCTTTTTATATTCTGTTATTGATTAGGGGTTTCGAACTGGAGGTTCAGTCAAACTTTGCACGCACATGTCTAGGTTTCTTTCAACACCCTTCCTCCCTGATGTGCAAAATATATATCTGTCTCTCTTCTTCCTTTGCTGACATTTGTCTCCTCACCACCACTCAAACAAGTAACTGCAACCTTTTCTTCTGGAGAAATTTCGGCGGGTTGCTGCAAAAATTAAAAGAAAATCCTATGACAGATTGACAGATGGGGGAATGTGAGGATTTAGTTAACTCCGTCGGTGAAGAGGTGAAACTCTACCATGAATCAATAACAAGAGTAGAAACTAAAATAATAGACAGATCTTAAAAAATAATACAGAGCACCAAAGGTTAGTGATGGGTAAAAAATTAATTCCTTCCACTCTTAAATCTTCTGTCGATCCTCGGTAGAATGGCGGCAAATAACTATGAGTAGATCCAGTTGAATAATTTGTAAATAATTTCAGGTCGTATTTCTCATTTGAAGTTAAAAGACTTTATTTTTTAGAGTGTGCCAGTAGAAGATTTTGAAAAGAGCATAGTTGCGGATGTACCAAGTGGTATGGGTTGAAGGGAACAAGTGCAGAATGAAAAGGAAAACAATTCAGTGCCCTTAATTGTTTGACTAAGCCAACTGTCATAATTTTAGCAAGAACTGGAACCTCCAACGACCACAAGAGAATCCAAATGCTCCAAAACCTTGCCTCAATAGTATACATACTTGGTGACTTGGTGTTGTTTTGATTGGCTCATACGTTTTTCAATTTTTGTATGGTTAATTATGTGAATATATTGTGGTTTGTCTTTTGTGAGTTTTGTTCCATTATGCACTTACTATCTCTTTTAGGCATGGTTTCTACTAGTAGTGTTTTTTTTTTTACCTTGTCTGTTTGTAATATTTGATTCATTGTTTTCTTGTTTCCTTCAATTGCAGGAGAAACAACCATTTGAGAGAATTGAAGTGACAAGACAACAGGCTCTTGAGATATTTTCTGATAATCAATTCAAGGCAAGTTTTATGCATACTGGGGGGGGGGGGAGTGGTAGGGTTGAGCTTGTTGGTAGAGGAGGTCTCATGAAAAATCATTATTGTAACCTTTCCTATTCACTCTATCCTTCATACTTGTGGTTGCTTTTTGTATGGTTTTAGGTTGAAATCATCAATGATCTACCTGAAGACAAAACTATAACAGTATATAGATGTGGCCCTTTGGTCGATCTTTGTCGTGGGCCCCATATACCTAATACATCCTTTGCCAAAGCGTTAAGTTGCTTGAAGGTGATGCTAATAGCTTCTGTGTTTGATAAAGTTTTGGTTGTCGAGTTTCTTGTTTCTTAAGAGTTTCTCTTAATTGACCAGGCTTCATCTGCTTACTGGAGGGGGGACAAAAATCGGGAAAGCTTACAAAGGGTCTATGGAATTTCTTATCCGGATTCAAAACGTTTAAAGGTGCTTTTTAATAGTGGCTGTTACTTTTCAATGTGCGTTTCCATTTTTGGGCTTGTACTCTGGTGTCATTCTGTACGTGTGAAATCTTGCTAAAAAATCTTGGGCAGCTGATTTGTCACCGGATCATTACACTGTCCTTTGCTAAAAAATCTTGCAGTACCTATCTTTTAGTAACATGTTTAGTGATTTAGAGCTTATGATTTCTGGAGCAAATAGTACAATTTCACATTTTTACTGGATGATTAGCTACTTTTTGACTTATTAAATGGTAGGTAAAGTTTGTTAGGTTGTGCTGGTGTGAATTATTGTAGATTCTCAAGTACTGTAATGCTTTTGATTATCTTTTTTCATCAGGAATATCTTAGGCAGCTGGAGGAAGCTAAAAAATACGATCACAGAATATTGGGTGTAAAACAGGAGCTTTTCTTTTGTCACCCTCTCAGGTTTGCAGAAAGGATGTTCATGGCAGTGATTTGATGATAGTTGAAGTGGCCTGTAATGATTTTACTTTATCTCTTTTGAATTTCAGCCCAGGAAGCTGGTTTTTTCTTCCACTCGGTGCCCGCATATACAATAAACTGATGGATTTTATTCGAAGTGAGTATAAGAATAGGGGCTATGAGGAGGTGGGTATTAACTTGGTTTCATGTTCATCATTTACGATTCTATGTTCCTGATCGCCCCTAATGATTTCATCGTGATATTAGGTAATTAGTCCAAATATGTACAATATGCAACTCTGGGAAACATCTGGGCATGCTGCAAACTACAGGGAGAACATGTTTGTGTTAGAGGTGAGCATTTCTTCACATCCATAGTATATTAATAAAGTTATTAGTTGCTATTCAGCTATTCTAGAGACGACAGGCTAATAACTTTGGGGGTTTGGTCACCTTTCATGGTAGAATGAGGCTATTCTATCGAGTGTGCCAGAAGCCCAGAAAGCTATCCAACTATCAGTTGAGTAGGGTGGATTTTATAATGTTCCTGTATAAACATATGGAAGGAAAAGTGGGTAATCAATACCATCGAGAGCAATGGGAACACTTGTTACAAAAGGCTTGTTTGTAAATATTAATGTCCTGTATTGGCCCCACTTCAAAATATTTGGTCAATCAAAGAAAAAAAGTGATCTTATTTCAAAATTTTGAGTTTTGCGCTACCTTCAAGCTTTCAACATTGTTAATGTTAGTAATTTGTGAAATTATCACCTAAGTATGATGGTTAATTTGCCAAACTGGTACTTGCTACACAGATGTGTTACTTCATGTGCTGTATATGCACAGAAGTTCTTCAAAAATCACGATATTTGTACTTTAAATACGATATAAGAAAGATGGTTTTGGTGATCATACTCTGATATTTGTATAGAATTCCTTTTCCTTAAAAACTTTCAGTCTTCTTTTCTTAATGCATGAACTGATTTTTGAAGCATGCAGCCTTAATATATTTGAAATTGAATGTTTTTTTCCCGTCATCTTTCCATGGAACAAAATGCCTCTAGTAGTTTGGATGAAATCAACCTACTTAGAGACAAACTTCCATAGAGAAATCGTTTATGAACATTGCAGGGAAAGATAAGTCATGGTTTTGCTAGTTAGATGGTAAAATACTTCTTTTAAGATTGTATTCTTGCCACGTTCCATATCCGATTGAGTTATTTTGCCTAATAGATGTGTTAAAGATTACAATTCATATTTTGTCTGTAGTGAACAAGGTAGATTTTGATGACTCATGACCAACTTCAGTAGGTCCATATTGTATGTCCCTATTTGGAGACTAGACAAAGTAGCTTTTGAAGAATCATGACCAATCTTACTAGGTCATGTCATCTTTCCCTATTGGAAGATGAGAAGCTAAATAGCAGAAGGCATAGATTTAGTATTAGGCTTTTGCTCTTTGTACCTCTTCCCAGCCGAGCTTTGCTAGTTTTTTGTTTTCTTTAAAATCCCAACAGAATGTTGCACTGTTTATGTTGGCTATGTTTTACACCTTTTCCAATACCATAAGGTTAATGATATTTAGAAAACAATAGGTTAGTTTCGGTCCAACGCACGGATGAGACTAAGTGATTTTTTTTTCTTCTGTTATGACTAATTTATTTAAAAGAATTTTTTAGTAAAATAAAGTAAACCATGTTT
This sequence comes from Spinacia oleracea, assembly GCF_020520425.1. Lineage (NCBI taxonomy): Eukaryota > Viridiplantae > Streptophyta > Magnoliopsida > Caryophyllales > Amaranthaceae > Spinacia > Spinacia oleracea. The sequence continues at coordinate 127,440,170 of NC_079492.1, forward strand.
TATCATGGGTTGTTAGAGAAATAAGAGAAAACTGTTATTTATTCGAATTATTAAGTGATTAGTTCGGAGTACAATTTTAGAAGTTTAGGGTTTTGGCCAAAATATTTATGTTTGGAAAAAAGAGGATTTTTTTTAAACCGTTATTAGGTATCCGTTTTTTTAATAATTGAATGATATTCATAACCGTAAGCATGCCCGTATGGCCGTATCTGCTATCCAAAATTTCGGATCTGGTATATGATCTTATAACCATATCGATTATAAACTTATATTACCCTATTTTCTAGACCGGATATCTAACCGGGTTTTGCGTTTATAGGGAATTTGTTGAACCGACTTTTTAACTCTTGCTTTAACTAAAATGTAATAAAATAAAAGAAAATAAATAAATTCTTGTTTGGGTATGGACGTATAATAACATACGGAGTATAATTTATTTACTTGTACCTATCGTAGGTTTATAATTTTTTTTATAAAAAATCAAAATAATTTTAATATTGCTATTGCGAAGTAGTTACATACTACATATACTAGAGAAAAGCAATACCATAAACTTATGATTTTTTCCATTCTTAACATATATTATTCAAATTAGTATTAATATATTTTACTTTAGATTCTTGCTATAATACATGAAATCGTATTTTTTTTCATATACGAAGTACAGTCTATTATATAGAAGGAAACAAAAAGGAAAAAAATAATAATAGAGATTTTAAAAAATTCTTGAATTGAAATAATTTTTTATATAAAAATCTAAGGATACACCAGGAGATGACGCATGTCATTCCAGGTGTGTCTTTAAGTATATAGTTATTGGTGGTTGCCGCTATGATGCGGTAGTAATCATGATACTATTGTAAATTGATTGTGGCAATTTCATTATAAAATAATAATTAAATTCTTGCACCCTTTTTGGAATTTTGAAAAGAAAAGAAAGTTTTCTTGTGTTCAATAGTCCGAAGTTCATAACAACTTTGGTAACACGGTCTATAATGATCTTAAGACACTCACACGACTTTCCCTTAAACGGAAGTTGAAAAACCTTTATGTAACTTAAGGAAATGGCTTTGTTTTAATGCCTACTCCATATAGTCATTCTCTTGATTCTTAAATACTCCATCCGTCCCTTTTTGATTGCCATTATGCACATGGGTAGATATTAGATAAAGTGAGTCCATGAGGAGAGAGGTAGATAGAGAGCAAGTGGGAATTTTTTTCATTTAAGGTATGACGCAATCTTAAAGGGACATTCAATAGTGAAATATGGGGAAACAAAAAGGGATTGAGGGAGTATGCATTAAAAGCTATGAATTTCTTTAGGTATTTTAAGTGATTAATCTTTCCTCCCTCCATCCTTAGGTATAACCTCCTCTTTTTGGAGAAGGAGATGGGTGGTTGTCTACAGAAATATATACATCTTCCGTTATTTTTTTTATACTTGCACCATTTCCCTTATTTGGAAGTTGCATATTAATTGCATATTTCCTTTTGTAGTTTGCTTTCATATGCCTTTTCATGTGTTCACACAACAAATTCCCATTCTACCCTTGCATAAACATTTTATGTTTACCATTGTTACCCCACATTTTCTCTCTATTTTGTTTGTATTCACAATTTCACACGGGCACTTTTGATACATACTCTCTTTCTTAATCTTTGTGTCCAACCCAAATGTGCTATTATCAAAAGAGGAAGTACCTTGATTAAAATATCTATGTTGAGTAGCCATCAATTTAACTTTTAAGAGCTTGATTAGTAAGAAAATAGGGTGCGTTAGTAATCAGCCAACACAATCACTAGTAGTATAGTATAAATACTTTATTTCCTCAAACAGGGGAAGAGGAAATTACTCACAATTAAGACCTACTTAAACAACTCACAACTATTCTATTCACTGATTCTAGAATCACTACCTTTACTATGATGGGACAGTTCTTTGCAAGTAACTTGTTGCCACTGTGAAAGGAGAAAAAAAAGTTATGTTGAGTTTCTAGTTTGAATTTTGTCTTCTTACGGAGTATACGAAATGAGATAGGATTTTCCAATTGGTGTTTTGACTAAATTTTCCTCTTGCAGATTGAGAAACAAGAGTTTGGGCTTAAGCCAATGAACTGCCCTGGTCATTGTTTGATGTTCGATCATAGAGTGCGCTCATACAGAGGTATTCACTTCATGTAGCTCTGATGATATGCTATAGATATTGTTGGATTTATTCTTGTTTGGTGTGCTGTACAATTAGTTGGAATCTATCCTAAATTTTGGACACAAGGATGTGAAAATGCTTCCTAATTACACTTCTAATTAGATTCGCAAACGTGGCCATGTTAAAAAATTATAATGTGTAAATAGTTCACATTTTTATTGTAGTTTTCTATTATGTGATCTCCAGTGAAATGCACAAAGGACTTTCTTCTGCTTCTTACAGACTTTCTTAAAGAGTATCATCTTGTTCTGATTTGGTGTTCTACCTAACAGTTTTAACCAAATGCAGAACTTCCTCTTCGCTTTGCTGATTTTGGGGTACTGCACAGGAATGAGGCTAGTGGTGCGCTGACGGGATTGACTCGTGTTAGGAGATTCCAGCAGGTACCTTTTAACTATTCTGCAACTTTATGGTGTTAGGGTGAAGTGAACTGAGTTCCCGAGAGGGAAATTCTCTCATAAAAGGGGATTGAGTTCAAGAATATGGACAAAACCAAAGCTGGAGCTAAAGTGTGGCCCAATGAACTTTAAATGATGTCCACATTACCATATGTGATCCAATGAGCTGCATGCATTGGGTTATTCACTTAATTGCATGTTATAGGGTATAATCAATTCTTCTTTGCAAGTCACTAAGCTGGGTGGTTTCACAATAGAATTGTATGCTCAAGGCTGTCATGTTGCAATATCCCCCTCCCTGAATCCTTCGTAATTTCATGTGGGCCAATTGAATTTGTGTTGACAAGTTGAAGTTCACAATGGTTTCAGGATGATGCTCATATCTTCTGCAGGGAAGGCCAAGTAAGTTGGACTGTAAAACTAAGTCTGTTACTTTTTCATATACCCCGAATAACTAACTTGTGTTTGTTAATGTTCAGGTGAAAGATGAAGTCAGGGCTGCACTAGATTTTATCAACTACGTGTATGACAAATTTGGGTTTACCTTCGAGCTAAAGCTGTCAACTGTATGAGAATACCCTCTTATTTCCTTTTTAGTACTTGCTTTCATCTGTATTAGTATATGAAACAGTGTTTGTAAGATGATTTCCTGTTTTAATCCTCTTGTGTTTTGTTTTTATGTAATGTCTGGTGAATCTGGTCGTTCCTCCACTTAATGCCTTTACATACACGTGATACACCTTTTCTCAAATTACCAAAATCTGAAAGAAAAGGGGGGCGGGGGGATGTTTGCCATGTTTATCTGATAATTATCGCCGATGATGATCCTATAAAATTGCTGGTATTGTTTGAGACCTTTGAGTACATATAGCTTTTCAAATGTGTGATTGGTTCCCTCTTGTAGGAGGCCTTAAGCAGATAGTGTTTTCTCCGTATAAAAATCTACTATGAGTATTTCTGTGTTGATAACCTCTGGTGCCCGTTTGCCGAGTAAGAAATTACAGTAGGTCCTTTCTTGATGAGTCTGTCCTGCTAATCTGCTACCTTGCAGTCAGCTATATTATTCCTTTTCTTCCTGCGAGTCTGCGACCTGTGGAAAAATTGGCTGGTGAGTTTGGGCTCTGTTAGCTAATGTTGAACTGTTTTGGGCCTGGTGAACAAGCATGGGCCTGGTGAACAAGCATATATTGCTCCCTGGGTCATTTTTTCTAGAACTTGATCTAAGATAACTCATTTACGTATCTATAGGAATCTCGCATTTTTCTTGTGCAAGGTTATCATCCTTGTTACTTGTGTAGCACTTGTGTAAACTAGATGGTGAAACCATATTAAGGAAGTTGGAGTGTAAAAGGAGGTTTTTTCACATTGGATAAGAAGTTACTAGCATCACGTTGTGAAGGTTGTGAACCAAACGTCCCCTGAAAAGAAAAATTGTCCGCATAAGAGGTGGGGAATAGTTCCACTAAGAAATAATTTTTAATTTATTTACAGCCATTTGAGACTTGTGACCATAGACTCACAGTTAATCCTGATTTTAAATTTTACACTTCTTTTTCAAATTTTCTTCGTTGAATAAGTTTGAGCCATTGCTATAGTTATCTTCCCTTAGGGTTCACGGACTTGTAACTCCATCCCATGTAGAAACTCTGCTACATGTTCCTTTTCCTTCTTCGCTGAAGAAACTAATGGATGACTGACCTACTCTGGGTGAAAGTTTATTCTTCAACCTGAAACAACCTTTTTATTTAGTTGAAAAGAAAAAGGCCTGGCATTTCACATCAACTGTGCCACAGTGATCAACCCCACTGTCAAACTTCCTGAAACTAATCTGTAACCACTGTTTCAGAGTCAATGGAGAATTTTATTGACTCTCTGTTACCGTTCTACCTATAGCTGTCAAAAATCGACCCGACCCGAAAACCGACCCGAACCCGACCCGAAAATACCGGGTCCTGAACAAGATTTTGTGACCCGAAACCCGATTTTATCCGAACCCAAACAACCCGAAAAGGAATGGGTCAAAACCCGATCGAACCCGTTTTGGACCCGACCGATTGAAAATCATTGTATTTATAGTAATAAATGAGATAATGAGAAAATTTAAGCATAATAGACACGTTGTTTTTACTATTGTTGTGTGTAATATGATTTTATTTTGAATTATACGCCATTTTATGGTTGAATTTAACTAAATATAAACTTTCGTAGGAAAATTTGTTAATTTGTGCCAATATTTTGTATATTTATCACCTAAATTAATGAAAATATAATGCGCGTTTTAAAATCTCTCAACCCGTTGGGTCGACCCGAACCCGAAAGTTCTGGGTCTTGAACAAGCATTTGTAAACCCGAACCCGAAAGTGTCCAGCCCGATTCAACCCGAACCCGAAAGTAATTTTTTATAACCCGACCCGACCGACCCGTTTGACAGGTACTTCTACCTATAGCTAATGTATAAAACGGGTAAAGATTCTGTCTATCTTACAACTGTTCATTTTTTTGGGTCAAACAATGCATGCCAACTGTTTTCTTTCCCCTGACTAACGAATTTTCCTCAAAAAGACATTGTCAGTTCGCTCATTTACCCCTAATGACCTGATTCTGTTTGTATGTGTTTTGATCCCTATACTTGTTCATGTACTTTCCACTTGTAAAACCTTCGTCACGATTTTATGCATTAGGGTGTGTAGGCTTATGTTTGTTTGGAAACTGTACATTTTAGTTCTGTGGAGGAATATTCGGGGTCATATTTTTACTGGTTGTTATCTAGGGGTATGTCTTGCTGGAATTTTTTACAACAAAGGTAGGCACCTTGATTATACGGTTCTTTTTGTATGTGCATTATTTAACCAAGATGACCTGAGTCTGAGACTGTTAGAGTGCTCGACGAAAACAAGATATTTAGACAATTAAAAATTGTATATTTAGACAACACTGATGTCACATTGTACTTTGTGCTTTATATTTAGATAAATTTTCAACCTGTTTTCTTTGTATCCTTCACTGGATTTAGATAATCGATTCTGCATGTTTTTGCCTTATATATATTTAGAATTTAATTGTTTTTAACTGTTCTTTTTACATAGAGACCAGAGAATTACCTAGGAGAAAAAGAGACTTGGGAGAAGGCTGAGACTGCACTTACAGAAGCTTTGAATGAGTTTGGTAAGCCATGGCAGGTAAAATTTCGCCCTTCCAGTTAATCCCTTTATTTCCTATTCAAAACCTTGAATGCTTTCACTCCCCCTCAATCAATGAAAAAGTTAATTTTTTTCACATATAGTGCTTCAATTCAACTTGTAATTTTTCTTGCACTGAGACACTATCATGGCTTAAATATCATTGCTTGAAGTTGATTTTATGGAAGGAATTCATTTCTCTTATATAATGATGTCAATGCTATGATACCCCGACACTCCAGTGAAAGGAGGGTGTCGTAAAGATTGCTGTTGGCCGGGTTTTGGGCTGAGCCCATGGGCTGTGGGCCAGAACGGACCCACTCCCCGGCAAGCACACTCTGCACCGCGCCGGACCGGGTCAAAAATTTCAAAATGGGGCCTAGGCCCACAGGCCAGCATGCCCGGCCTGGCCCACAACCATCTTTAGGATGATGCATGTCGACACGACGGCAGGACGCGACACACGACACAACGCTTGACACGTGTCCTAGGAGGTGTCGACACCAGAGTCGGAAAAGGATCCGAAATCAGGTGTCGAGATCGGGAGGAGAAGAGAAAAGGAGTAAAAAAAAAGTAATCAATTTTTTGTTTCCAAGATGAAGATAAAGCTTCATAGGTGAATAGATGAGTCTTACCCGAAACCAAAGACACTGGATCTTGAAGCTTTTACTAATTCAATGAAATAGCTCTAGCAATCGAAGAGAAGAAAAAAATATGTTAGGGCTTTTGTTGTAGAGGGAAAAAGAGAAGAAAGCATTGTCGGCCTACTACTTTCTCCTTCCGTTATTGTGTTCCTCTTTTCTTGATGTTTCGGTGTTGCGGCCTTATTGCTGGTGGGCTTTTGCATGTTTTTTCTTTGATTTTACCTTTTATATTTTTTTTTAAGTAACTAGGGTGGGAATTGGGAAAGTAAAACACACCCACGTGACTACTCTTTATCACAATCTCAATGTTCGCTTTATTTATTTGTTAATTTTTTATGTTTACTTTTTTAATTTTTTAAAATACTTATTCTTATTATTATATATATATATATATATATATATATGTTTCTTATGTTTACTTTGAAAAAATGTTTTTATTTTATTTTATATTTATAAAAAGTATCGAATTTTTTTCCGATACTTTATATGGTAGCCATGTTTAAAAAACTAGCCAAGACAATCCTTTGACCTTGCTGGAGTGTGCAAAAATCTGGATCGGAGTATTAGATACTCCGCACAGACACAGTGTATGAAAAAGCGCGCTTAAGTGCTGAAGCGCTAGGGAAAAACGCTTAATTAGTCTTAGGCGAAGCGTGCTTTTCTGCTCTTCATTGAAATTATTTTTTCCTGTTTTCATTTTATGTTGGAATCTTCTCTTTGCATGTTGTTACTGTGTTATGGACCATGCCTTGTTAATCTTTAACAATAGAAAGTGGGCAAGAGTCCAAAAGAAAAGGAAAAAGAAGAAAAGAAGAAGATAACGGCCGGCGATGTTCATAGTATATTTGTTTCCTAGTGGGTAGTGCATGATAAACACTATTTTATATGCTTTAATTTTGTTAAAACAAAGAGTAATAAGGAAGCAAATCTGATGTTCATATATATTTTTTGTGGTTTAAATACTCTATTTTAGTCATATATATGCATAATAGTAAAGAAACCTTTAATATTTAAAAAGTGTGCTTCACTTTGATGAGGCGCGCGCCTTGCACTTTGCGCTTAGGCTCTAGAACTCTTATCGCTTTATTGTGCCTTGCGCTTTTTTATACACTGCTCTGACACCATGTCAGACATAACACTTCAATCCGTGTCTAAGCAACATAGTGTCAATGCTCTTCTAAATTTGTAAATTTTGACGTATTGAACTTCTTATTGTTGCCGTTGACTAACTACTTCCCCCACTTATTAAAACCCTTTGGTAAATTGAGATATTAAAGACGGTGTTCATTTTCACCAAGACTTCGTGTTTTACCTTTAAGTCTGCTATAATTTTTGAAAATTTCTGCCTTATTTTTAGTGCAGCGTGTCATTTTTCAATGAACTTTCAGTAATATAGATGGTGTGATGCTTAGTGGGCTGGGCATTAACGCATCACTGGAAGTAGGGTATTAACGAGTTGAGACGAGACCAAACCTAGGCTCGGCTCAAACTTCAAATGGTGAGATTGGGCTCGGCTAGAAGCTCGTGTAGCCTTGAAAATTGAGCTCGTGCTTGAAACTCACAAGGGTGAGCTCGACTCTAGGTTCGATTCAAGCTCGACTCTTAGGCTTAGCTTGACATGCAAATACGCAAGCAAAAGATACTTCGTATTGATTTGACAGTTCACTATTAATGAATTGTTTGTCTTGTAAATTATAATAAGATTATAATAATCTCATGAGAGAAGCTTTTTCTTGTGATGTTGTGCGTACTTTTTTTTTTTCCAATATGAATATAGAAGGATGTATGTTCGTCATGAGAAGGGCAAAGTGTGATGGCAAACAAGAAACTATGTTGTATTTTGTTAGTTGAAGGGCTAGTGTTATCTGTGTTTTTTCTTATTGCATGTGCGTCCATGTTATACTGATAAATTTATGTTCTTGTACCATAGTTAAATGAAGGAGATGGTGCCTTTTACGGGCCAAAGATAGATATCAGTGTCTCTGATGCCTTAAAGAGGAAATTCCAGTGTGCAACTTTGCAGGTTTGTTGTGTTCCACATTCAGATAATTGCAGAAAACTGGTATTCTGGATTTTAATGTTTGACACTATGAACCTAATGGCAGTTGGACTTTCAACTCCCCTCGCGATTTGATCTGTCGTACTCAGCAGAAGATGAAGCTAAAAGGGAGCGGCCTGTGATTATCCATAGAGCAATCCTTGGCTCTGTGGAACGTATGTTTGCAATTCTTTTGGAGCACTTTAAGGGTAAATGGCCTTTTTGGCTTAGTCCACGTCAAGCAGTTGTATGCACTGTATCAGAAAAATCTTCAGCTTATGCTCACGAGGTAATGAGATCAGACGATGATCATCACTGTTATTACTTTTCTTTAGGTGCTTATTTTGCTTGTTTGACAGCATCAGTTATTACTATACATCACAAGGAGTGCCCTGTAGCCTCGGATTTAACAATTAGCTCAATCTGCTAAGTGCTAGAAGAGTGTATGGATACTTTCTAAATAGCTTCTTAAAATGTTTGTAGGTGCGTGATCAGATCCACAAAGCTGGATATCATGTTGATGTAGATACAAGTGATAAAACCATCAACAAGAAGGTAAACAGTTTTTTTTTTCCTACGTAGTGTTATTTTAATGTAGTTATTGTCATAGTTGGCGCCTGTTTCCTTGTTTGTGCGGTTTTCAAGCATGGTATTGGTTCTATGAATATGACATGTATGTTTGTGCGTACTTATCTGTTTAAAGCATTGATTTATATGGTCCAATACACCGTTACCTGATTCGCGGCACCCCCCACGAACCACGAATTGGTTCTTCCGAGTTGGTGGTGGTTTGCAAATTGAAAATGATTATGCAGTATGACGATTTGTTATTAAGTTTTTTGTTAATTTATAATTGGACCGAATACTAGAATACCACAAACCATGATACAAAAATTTGTACCAAAAAAGTATCTAGCGAACCGAAAATCAACCCACTTGACCTCGAACCCTAATCTATACAATGTACCGAAGGGAACCACAAATTCTGTAACTCTGGTTCAATATTAGTAAAGGAAAAGAGTAGAAGGGAAAGGAAAGTGATTTTATTTCCAATGTTTGGTTTAATGAAAGGGAATGAAGGGAAGATAAAAGCAATTTGATTGTCAAACTTAAAATTTTCTCTTTCCTCTTAATATCCTCCAATGTTGGAGGAAAGGAAAGTGAAAAATTTAAAACGGAGCTTTCCTACCAATTCTTTTCCTCTCCTATCAAATCTCATGTTATATGTCTAACCAAGTTACCAAACATGGGAATAAAATTTAAAACTTCATTTTTTTTCTTTTCGTACCAAATCCCCCAACCAAAAAGGGTCTTAATAGTTGGTGGATGGACAAGGTCGTGGATATCTTATTTTCCATTCATCATCTTATGGATTTGTTTCCCTGGTTCCAGTCTCAAGTTGGCTACTTGGCTGTCTGTTATTTTAGGAGGTGCGAGGCTATTTCTTTATTTCCGTTTGTGTTTAATAGCTTTATCATTGCCTATATTATTTGTCTCTTCCCTGTCGAAAGTCTAGTGTACCCAAAGCATTCAAGTTATAACTTGATATTTTCCGGATCATGCTCTAACTGCGACAGAGTAATTTTGAATATGCTACGGAGTGTACTTTTTGTTTCCCTACCATATGAAACAAAGTTAGATTGAGCTTGGAGCATCTCGTGATATTATTTATTTATTGACAAAGAACTTTATCTACAATAACTCTGTATATTTCTTTGTTTTAACTTGAAGATTAAATTTTAAAATTTTGACCTTGGCCCCTCCGGCCAACTTGATGAATATTTTCAAACCAAGAATCTGCTAGTTGTATTGGCACCTGTGTCCGGTCACTCACATTGATGTTTTATCTTGTGTTGCATCTCACTTTTTTTAATTATTTTAAACTTTATTTATTTTATTATCGCTTATAATTTTTTTTTTCTTTTAACTTCCCGCTCCTTTCTGGTTTGTTCTGGTCACATTGACGATCTCCTATGACGATTCATGTTAGCCGACCTCAAATCATTTTGGGAAGGCTTTGTTGTTGTTGTTGTTGTTGTTTGTATTTCTGAAGACTTAAAAATATAAAGTGGGAGAGCGCTACCATATAGGAGTATTGTGCCATGTTGCACTTTTATTCATTGCTGAGAAGTAGTAATATTTTCAACCCCTTAAGTTGTGAACTAATGGTTGACGTCTGTTATTTTTGGCTCCTGCAGGTAAGAGAAGCTCAGATGTCACAATACAACTATATACTGGTAGTTGGGGAGAAAGATGCTGAAAATCGAGTGGTATGTTTTATGCTCAATTTTACCTTTTTTTGGGTGCATCTTTGAGTTGCATTTGGCTATATTTGTTACTCCCTCCGTCCCTTAATACTCGCACCGGTTTGACCGGTGCGGAGTTTAAGACATTTGAATTCACTTATTAATTTAATGAATGTTTGTTGATAGTGGGGTATTTTTTTTAATATAGTTAGTGGGAAGTGTGTAAGGGGTGGGGAGTGGTGAGTGAGGGGTGTTGATTTTTAAATGATTTTTTGTAGGAAATAGGGGTGTAGGTGGGGTAGTAGGTAAATGTGAGAAATAATATAATATTGGTAAAGATTTCCATTTATAGAAGCGGTGCAAGTATTAAGGGACGACCCGAAAAGGAAAACGGTGCAAGTATTAAGGGACGGAGGGAGTATTAACTTTTAGGCTTCATATCGATCACATTTTCCCATTCCTTGTTTCCTAATCTCAACCTACTAATATTACTTTCCATCTCCATTTGAGATTGTGACAGTCTATACTGATTAGCACTACGATGTTTAATACGCCATATTTCTCATTTTTATGAATAGTCGCATGTGTGTCTTTTATCTCATATGTCTGAAATTCATATCATTTTATCTCATATGTCTGAAATTCATATCATCTACCTTTGGGGCTCATGTATGCCCTGCTGTATACACAGGTGACTGTTAGGGTAAGAGATAAGAACGATCATTCCCCAATGTCCTTGGAGGATCTGCTTGTCCACTTTGGTGAAGAAGTGAAAGCATTCCACTAGCTTCTTGAATAGCTCAAGTGCGATTCTACAGCAGCATTATCAAATAGTTGATTTTGTTAGTTTTGCACGTAATTTAGTCTTTTTGGACCGCTCTTGGACTGACAGTTACTGATGCTTATTTCTGAGAATTCTCTCAATATTTTCGTTTCCAGATTGAGTGAAATGATAAATTTGGTTTGGTTCATATCTACAGCCAAATTAGTGGGTATCGACTCCAGCGAATAGTCAAAATTAGTTATAAGATCCTTCTTATTGTACACCAGTTTTCCAAAGCCTCTTACTTCGTATATCACACACCTGCTCTGTATTTTTATTGCCCAATCTTGAAGGTTCTATGGAGGAGAAAAAAGTTGTAACTTGTATGCTTTTTGACTGAAGAGTTGCTCATCTAATCTATTTTTCTGTATTTCCAATCTTGAAGTTGCAACGTAGGAGAAAAAAGTTGTAAGTTGTATTCTTTTTTAATAAAGAATTTCTCATCTAATTTATTTGCCAAATCTAGAAATAGACGTTTAATTTCTTGTATGATTACTTGATTAGTATTTAAGTGTCTAAAGTACAAATATTTGTTTAGAGACGTTTGAGTTGGCCAGAAGAAGCACCGCTCTTGGCTTGGCTAACCCTTATATATATAGGAAGACAGAAGGAAGACCTACTCTAAGATAAATTCTAAGCTTCTAATCCAAATTTATTTATACGGATTTTTCATGAAATACCCCTGAATTTTGGTGAAATTCACCAAATGCCCATCGACTTTCAGAAATTCACTCCTGTTTCATAACTTAATGTACCAAATATCCTTATGATGTCATCAATTCTAATTAACCCATTTAACTCACCCATTTTTCCCAATTAATCCAGTAAACTCCTAATTAACCCAATTTTTTTCTTTTTCTTTTTTCTTTTCTCTCTCCCCCACTTTTTCTTCCATCTTCTTCCATGGATCTCTGCCAAGCAACAATAACAACATCAACAACGTCGGTGGATCTCCCACCTCCACCAGGATTGTCAACTTGTCAGCCGCCACCATCGCCGCCAAGCAACAATAACAACATCAACAACGTCGATGGAAGCAAGCCGACGATTGATTTTCTTTGGTTTCCGGCTGCACCACCAACTCATTTTCTCTCCTCCCGTCGCGACAAGTCCAACTCCGTCAACCCCATCAGCGCCATCGATCAACAACTCCTACATCTCCCTTGGCAACTCCATCAACAACAAGAATTCTCTCTCTTCTGCTGTACTCAGCTACCTTCATCCCAAAAATTACTTACCCAGAAAAAAAAATCATGTAAATCTCTTCGAATTTCTCTTCGAAATACTTCGAAATTCTGTTTCAAGTCGGGCATTCTTGATTTTGGGGTTTGTTAAATTGATGAAATTTGTTAAATTTGTTCAATTGCTTTGACTTTTTTGCTTGTTTTGCGTTTTTTGGGGTTGTAATCCATTCAATTAATTCTGGGGTTTGTTAAATTGATGAAACTCGTTGAATTCATTCAATTGCTTTGACGTTTTTGTGTGATTAAATATGATGGACTTTGGTTTGGTTTCAATGGAAAAAAGTAGTCATGATTTGCTGGTGCTGATGGAAGGAGGAAGGAGGAAGGAGAGAGAGAAAAAATAATGGGTGGGCTAGTGGGTTAATGGGTGGGTTTTTTAGGTTTGTTAATGGGTGGGTTGATTAGGCTATTAATTAGGGATTAGCTGGGTTAATTAGACATTAATTGGTCGATTATAGTTTTGATGACGTCATTAAAAATATTTGTTGTATTAAGTTTTGAAATAAGGGTATTTGGTACATTAAGTATTGAAACAAGGTAATTTATGAATTTCTGAAAGTCGAGGGGTATTTGGTGAATTTCGCCAAAATTCAGGGGTATTTCATAAAAGATCCGATATTTATACCGAACCTCTTTGGCTAAAGAAGGTTTACCGGGCAACGCCATCATTCTTCGTACGGAGTATTCTTTAACGGGCAATAGTGCAATACCGATTGCCTTTGCCCTTTACAACTCCTATTTCTTGGACATTGTAACATTTTTTTCCATTAGTAAACTTTCTTGGTTTTCGTTTCTACGATAAATAGTACAGTAAAAAGAACTGGAGAAATACTAAGTATGCAAATCTAATTCTACTAGTACAAAATATATTACTCCGTATAAAAAAAGCTTACATTGTGGATTTAAGTATGCTCCCATGGCATGAAATATAAAATTCAAATACGGTACGACTTGTGTACAATAGGTCTCATGTTAGATTCTTCCCCGCCCCTATTTGTAATTTATATTGCCCTCGTGGCTCATTCGCACGAAAAAAAAAAAACTAATATTAACAACTTTAAGTCACCAAAGGGTTATAGAGGATGTAACACCTTAACTGCGTGTGAACTTTTCTGATCATTTGGACTAGACCTGATCAAGACGAGCCCGACCCGCCCCGCCCCGCTCGAATTTTTTGCGGGTTTGGGCAGAATTTTCCGGGCTCGGCCCAATCCGACCCGATTTTTTTTGGAGGGCGGGTCTGGGAAACACAAAAATACACTTTTTAGTTATAAATTTGGTCCGGCCCGAAAATGGCCTGAAAATCCCGGTATTTTAGACCCGAAAATAACGGGTATGGGCACAAATTTTTGGCCCGAATCTTGGCCCGGCCCGGCTAGACATAGCAGGTTGATTTTTTATGCCCAAGCCCGGCCCGCCGTTTGATCAGGTCTAATTTGGACAGAAGAATCACTGGACCGTCAAACGGAACCTAGCATTGGCATAAAATTATTCATACTTCTCGAAAAGGCTACATATATCCTCAGGATTATGAAACCCTTGGTTGTAATTGGTCTAAAATTTCAAATTTCATGTGGGATTGCTATTTTAGATTTAAATTTTAACCCCATGTGAGATTGTTTATGTGAAAACAACCAATAGGAGCCCATGATATGTTACTATTTGGTACCATGGGGGTGCATATAGCAGCTTTCCATACTTCTGGTGTAGTGGTGAACTGCTTTATCCTTCTCTGTTTCCTACGACTATTTTTGTTTTTATTAATAGTGTCTCGGTATTCGGTAAGAAGAACCCGTCCAAATAGGATCCTACTACATGTACATCTAGTGTACAACACATCTTGTACACCATGCCTTACTATTGGTTGAAATGACATATTTATTGTCTTTCATTCTCATTTTTTAGTGGGTTTGATGATGTGTCAACAAATTAATGATGTTGTATAAGATAATCTTGTATACTAGGCTTACATGAGGCTTTTTTCCGTCCAAATATGCAACAGCCTCCTTTATTGCATGAAAAATCATTTTCTCCTCCACATTCTGACCCCACTTTTCAATAGAGCCGGCCACATTGTTGAATTTCACACCAATCAGCAATCACACACACACACACACAATTTCTTTCGAAAATTCCCACTCTCTTTCTCCTTTCCTCTCCCCTCCCCTTGTTCACCGACTTCACTCCAACAGACAATTTTCCCGGACTTCCTTTTTCTTACTCCTATTCAGCTTTTCTTTAAGTTTAGTTATAGTTATTTTCAATGGACTTGTTCTCTCTTTTCTCTTTTCTCTTTTTTGATGCAAGCCAGGAACTAGAATAGATGTTCTACCTTTTCTCTTTGCGCCATATTCACAAACACTTGGTGTGCACTTCTTTTCTTCAATCATATTTACAACATTCACACCTTTTCTTTCCACATTTTCAGCTAATTCTACTACCTTTTGTTTCCACTTTTTCTTTAATCTTCATACCCTTTTCTTCTTCATCATCAAATTTCTTACTCCCAACAAAATCTTCATTTAATTTGACTGGATTCTGGTTTTTTTCTTCAATTTTTGCATAATCCGGGGAATCATTTTCTTGATCACAGGAAATAAATAAGAAACAATAGGTTGCTAGCACGTTATCTCGGTGAATATTCTCACTGTCCCACTTGTGTTGTGTAGTCGTATTTTAATCTCTAGTGTACTCCACTCGTTAGTACGGACTGCGTATCAAATAGTCTAACTTTTTCTTTTTCTTTTCTGGAAAATAATAAATTCCCAATTTTCAATCAATAGCTGACATTTTTTCGACACTACAACATTAAAAGCCGAGAAAATTAATTAATTTGGTGATAGCATCTGGGCAAAACAATGGCAGCAGTAGCTGGTCTGTACAGAAGGGCGCTTCCGTCGCCCCCTGCAATCGAATTTGCTTCTCCAGAAGGCAAGGTTAGTTCCTCTCTCCTCTCCTGGAATCTTCTCAATTTGTTTGTTTGATTTAGTGAACTGTGAAATTATATGGAATTATTATTTTTTGCAGCTGTTTTTTTTCTTTCTGTTTTAGTTGCAGTATGAAAATAAATTCTTTTGAGGGGAAAAGAAAATGCAGTTGTGCCCAATTTGATCAGTAATAGGGAAAGTTTGTATTTTTGAAAATAGTAGAACGAATCAAACATAATCGCATGATGACGATGTTTCATGTTTGATTAAGCAGTTTAATAATTAATTATTTTTTATGTAGCTGTCAAAAAAAAAAAAAAAAAAATTATTTAGGGTCATTGATTGTTTTATTGCATTGGTAATGCGCATTTTGATGCATGTTCAGGTTGCCCTTGATTAGTTATTGCAAATTTGCTAATTATGGTTAGGCCCTTGAACCCTTGTGGAGTAATGGTTTAAGTTTGCAAACTGTTTGATTGGTATTTATTGTAGTTGAGTGAGAAATCCTAATTCCATGATCATTTATTTGCTACGTTCATTTGAGTTGAAAAGAGGGAACTAAGGCTGATTTTCCGTCTTGCTTGTATGATTGCACCTTTCGTGTTACGGTGTTAGTAGACACTATCTTAGTTAGGGTTTGAAAGATAGTCTCAATTAGCAACTCGTGATCGTTTACCATCTTCCTCGATTTCCTTGTCAATTTGATGCATGTGTGGTTGGTGTTGAAACCCAATTGCTAGCTTCCTTTAATTCCTGATGTTATCCAATCCTGTTTCGTTTCTCTAGCTTTCAGAATTCAATTCCATTTATCTTCGAGCTAGCTTTTGCTTTCCTGCTTTTCATTATTAGACTTAGGTGAGTCCTAGTGGATTCGATCTTTACTAGCTGGTATGTTGGTTACTCTAGTTCTTTGTTTTAGGCGTTTTGTATGCAAAATTCCTATTTCAAATGGGTCCCGAAAAACTTGATTTGTTTTTCCTGAAACCTAACCTGACCAAACATGACCTGAATTGCCCGTTTTAGTCTAGTTCTCTAGAGACGCAAACTAATCTGACTGGTCTTGAACTAGAATGGTTTCCTACTCAAGCTAAATTGATAATAAGTTGGCCTGACATAACCTGACCCAAATCCCAACTTAAAAGGACATAGTTAGGAACTATTTTTGTCATATTTTGTTGGTAGAATATTGGAGAATTTTTTCAGTCTGAGTATGTGTAACAGTGGAAGGGACATTTTTTTTGACGGGGTGGAAGGTACACAATTGTATCTTAGTCTTCAAATGTTCCATGCTAAAGCTGGGTAATGAGTGACTTTCTTCAAATAATTGAGGCTAATGAAATTGGGTGTGTGACTTTTTTATGAGTGAAGCTTTGTTATTACCAAGGAAGCTGCCTCAATGCATAAAGCTTACTTGAATGGCGAGAAATTGTGAAGATAAACAACAAAAAGTCAAGAACCTGTTTTGGTTAAATTATCACTTGTGGACCTGTGGCGTCGAGGACTACTCAGTTTGGGTGCAATGGCCGCGAACACCTGGATATAGAAAACTGGTTAAAAAGTGAAGAAAAGTAAAACAAAAGAGTCGAGTTGATAATTATTTACGTGGAAACATTGTAAATGGGAAAAGCGGGAGAAATTTATCTCTCCAGTACACTGCAATGTTGACCTTGATATTACAATTTACAATTACTACCATGTCATTGAACTTTTTCTCTGGTTAATGTCAGATGGAATGAGGGAAGGGAGGAAGGTGAAATGAGAATTGTGCTGGAGATTGTATATCATTTTTATTCTTCGTGAGAATCTTGTTATAAGCCTTGATTTGTTGTTTTGTTTCTTAGTTGAAAAGATCTCTCCATACTTCTCCAGTTTCCTCAATCCCTTGTTAATTTAGTTGGAGCATTATACAATTATTGAGAGATTCTCACCTTTCTTTGCTGATCCTTCTATTTCTTGGTCAAGTTGTGCAAAACCTGTTTCTTCCTTTGTACTGCATTTTCAGAAAACATAATCTTCTTCATTCATGCCCATATATTTTTCTCTTGAGCTCATTGCTTTGAGTAGTAGCCATGGCCTCTAAGGCTCCATTTGTTTTGACAGGAAACACTTCCCTAGAAAATGGTTTTCCTATTTTCCTTTGTTTGTTTTGTTAATGGGTGAAAAACAATTTTCCCAAAGGTGAAAAATAACTTTCCCAAGGTGGAAAACATTTTCTTTTTGAAAAGAAGGAACGCCACATTTTCCTCCCTACTCCCGTACATTTCTTTTTATCTCCTCTTATCCATCTCTCCTTTCCACTTCCAATTTCCTTTTCTTGTAAGGAAAAACCAAGGGAAACTACTTTCCCCATGGTGTTTTCCCTTGAAAATTTCTTTCCATAGAAAATAATTTTCCTTTCTGAATTTTTTCCGTTGAAATATGCTTTAATCCTCCTCGTTCCGGTAACACTTTCCTATTTCTTGTCATCAATGGAATAATTCTTGTGAATTCAAACTTGTAAACTTGTTATTAAAGGCCTCTATTACTTTATACTAAAACATACATCATGAATGACACATGTCACTTCCTGGTGTAAAATTTTCCCGCTTAAAATATTTATCTTATTTTATTTTATTTTTATTCTCTACCATTTTTATAAACTATCTATATATGGAAAAAATATTAGTTTATAAATTATGGCAATAATAGATACCACGTAATAATAATTTTGCTAAATACTTTTTTATAATATTTTAGTCAAATCGGTACACTAATAATGGAAAATATATTCACTATATGTCGGTCAAATTAGCATATTACACATATACAATATGCATATTAGATGAATAAATTTAAACGAGTATGTTTTAAAAAAATTATAATTATGCAGTAGTTTGGGGATATTTAGTTTAATATTTTGTTAAAAAAATGATCATTATCCGTGTGTGCACGGGATCTAATCTAGTTAGTTGCTAGTTCCCTCCATTGGCAAAAATGTTACTTAAGGGGCGCACTCAAGGGAGGGACTTCCTTTCACAAATGAGGGAAAAATATTATGGCAAACCTATTTTACCCTTATGCATATGAATGTCTTTGAGCACAACATTTAAGAGGGGATATTGCAATCATCTTTAAGCTGTGTTTTGATTGCTTTAATAAAAATGTGCAAGTGTGCAACCTACTTTACTTCCTTAGTGTTTCCTTTGTCAACAGAGGAAATAACTATAATACACAATCTTAACATCTGATGAAGTATTAGACTGTGTTGTTTCAAGGCC
Organism: Spinacia oleracea; assembly: GCF_020520425.1. Taxonomy (NCBI): domain Eukaryota; kingdom Viridiplantae; phylum Streptophyta; class Magnoliopsida; order Caryophyllales; family Amaranthaceae; genus Spinacia; species Spinacia oleracea. Next base: position 127,459,132 of record NC_079492.1, read on the forward strand.
GGTAATCTGTGTTCAAGTGAATTGCGAGTTTGTAACGCTAGGATGGTGTATTCTGTGACTTATCTCACTGACATCAACAGATCAATTATAGCTCTGTGATGTAAGACTTTGTGCAATGCTTGGAATTGGTGGTTGTCTATGCCGGGAATTCCTAGTGTAACCTTTATATGTATTCGTTGTATTTTATCTCTCATTTCCGTCTTTCATAAATTGTTCAAAATTGCAGAAAATATTTTCCGAAGCTCTTTGTGATGGAAACATGGAAGGCTTTTTTAAGTTGGTCTCGTATTACCAGACTCAGTCAGAACCTGCATACTGTGGGCTGGCTACACTTGCTGTGGTCTTGAATGCCCTAGCAATTGATCCTGGAAGAAAGTGGAAAGGTGATCTATTAAATTGTCAACTGACATTAAGAAGGATCAAGTGCTTAAAGAATCTTCTAGATCCCCCCCCCCCCTCACTTTTCTAATGCAGCCACTGCATTGAAATAAAGTTACGGTTACCAAGTGTCGATTTGGTCACGACTCTTGATCTTTAGCATGATTTACGTGCTTCAAGAGATACTAAGGGTATTAAAACACAATGTATTTGGTTAAATTTTCATTTGTTATTTTATAAGGAGTTTCTGGACTGGCCTCCACAAAGCATATTGTCAGTTAACTGTAATACTTAAAGAAATATAAGATGATACAGCTGCTACATCAGTGACTATACTTTGCTGCTAGGGGAATATTCTTTACTCATCACATATTCTATAGCTTTTGGCTAACGAGCTTATCTTATTTGATAACCAAGTCAAGTTTCTAAGATGAAATATGCAACTGATTTATATAGCGTCCGCTGATTTAAAAAGAAATTTGTTGTGTGAGCTTCTTGCACTTGCTTTGCATCGTTATTATAAAACATCTCACACGAGTTAAATGTTGAATTGCTGATAGGCCCATGGAGATGGTTTGATGATTCAATGTTGGACTGTTGTGAGCCTCTCGAGAAGGTTAAGGTTAGCGGTATCTCATTTAGCAAAGTTGCATGCTTGGCCCATTGCAATGGAGCAGAAGTTGACACATTCCGTACAAATGAAAGCACTGTTGGCAACTTTCGGAACTATGTGATCTCATGTACTTCTTCTGAAAATTGTCATATGATCGTCTCATACCACAGAGGATCTCTGAAGCAGGTACTCGATCCTTACTGCCACTAGTGAACTTTTGGAAACATACGTAGCTCATGTTACTTTGGCTGTCATGAGTTAAAGTTTATCTGTCAAGTTAAGTTGTAAGATAAAGTTAATTTTCATAAGTCTAATTCGAGATCCTTAAATATTTCTATTCTTGTTTATACCAAGGCTCTGTTTTCCTCACCTTTTTCACTTATTTCAAGTCTAATAAGTTCAGATAAGATAAGTTCTACGCCTAAATGTCTAATAAGTTTTGATAAGTTTAAGGCTAATAAGTCCAGTGCTAATAATGATCATCTTTTATATTGGGTATGTACCTTTATCCGACCCTAATACATGAGTCTGAATAAAATAGTTCTCTGATAGACTTAGTAGTTTGTGAATGTTATTTCCTTCTGAATCTAGTTAAAGAATGAAATTTGTTACTTTTGTTTTTGGCACTTGGCAGACAGGAGGTGGTCATTTTTCTCCAATTGGAGGTTATCATGCTGGAAAGGATATGGTTCTGATTTTGGATGTTGCTCGTTTTAAGTACCCTCCTCATTGGGTACCCCTCACATTTTTGTGGGATGCAATGAACACTATTGATAAAGATACTGGTCTTTATAGGGGGTATGTGCACGAACCTGCTCTATACTTTCTGATCTGCTTGCATAATGCCCAATTTTGTGGGATATTTTTTATACGTACACTATATTAGTGGGTACCCTCTATAAGGATTTAGAAGTCATCATCTTGTGATTGTCTGTGTTAATGAATAATGGCTTCAGAAATCCAGTCCCCATCCAAGTGATAAGTTGACTTAGGATTTGCACCTGTGTTCTGAAGATGCTGATTCTTCTTGAAATATTTAATGCATGGCAGGCCTTTAAATCTCATTGCTAGTATATGCTATTTCCTTGGAAGAGTATTTTGCAGTCTTAGGAATGCTTCTCATTTGATCAATAGCATGGTTTTAGTTGTCAATAGCAATGCTCTCAAGGATTTAGTTTGTAGCTGGATGTATAGTATGAAGTATGAAGTATGAAGTTAGTCTCAACAGAATATTGGAAAATTATACTATTGTTGTTGGATACACATGAAATAGATTTCTACATGCGGGGCATCAAAGGCGAGCTTGCTTCTTTTCAAACGGGAAAGTTTACGTTTGATTAAAGTCACCCTCGAAATACTAAGAAGATCTCAGGGGTTTCCTTATCCATTTTCTTGCCATCTTGTGATGCTCAACCTCTATGTGTTAGTACCTTCTTCTATCCCTCATACACTGCTTTCCAACCACCTGCACTATGCCCCTCACCCCAAGGCACAAGAAAAAGCAATAGGCGTAAAGAGAGGAAGTTCTTTCTTCAATGGTTAGATATGTCATCACTGCCGAAAATTTTAATTGTTTTAGCTTGATTTCATTGTGTTTGAAATTTCGTAAGCCTTATATTTATGGTTTTCAGGTTCATGCTTCTGTCAAGGTTTCAGACGGCATCATCAATTCTTTATACTCTGGTATTTTGTTTATTATCTTTTCCTGCCTAAGTGTTTCATGAAACTTTCTTGAATTTTCCAGCTTGTTTACCATTCTTTGAGTCCATCACAATAGATATATTTGTTTTTTTTTCCTTGAACAAACTTATAAAATGAAGGAATCATGTTTTGCCTAATGTTGTTTGTGGTTTATAGTATCTGGCAAATTATTAAAATTCTCTTAAATCATTGTTACCCTTGCATCTGTTTTTTCTGGTGTTCTGCTGGTCTACTGTAGTATTGGAGGAGCTGAACATTTGTATTCTTTGCAGAGTTGTCGTAATGATGGCTGGGATACTACTGCTAAGTACTTGAGTAAACAACTTCCACAACTTCTATCTTCTGAAGAAATTCATAACATTCAAGATATGCTATCTGTTATCGTGACATCAGCTCCTACAAATCTGAGTGATTTCATCAATTGGGTTGCTGAAGTTCGAAAACAGGAGAATGGGAGTAAACTTGTTACTGAAGAGGAACGGGGAAGGTTGGTTACCAAGGTTGGATTTTTTTTCTTCTTCTATCTTTGTCCTTGTTCACCGCTTTCTCGTAGTCTTGTTCAGTCTTGTTCTTTTCCACTACATAATTTCTTTTGGCTTTCAGGAAGAGGTGCTGAATCAAGTACGAGAGACTGAACTGTATAAACATTTATCTGGATCATCTTACATGCGCAATGCAATCTTGGATCGTCACCATTCTTTAGATACAATTGCTTCTGAAGTGTGCTGCCAAGGTGCTCAACTTTTGTGCGGTAAGGTTGGCTCTTGCAATGAAATCAGTTTGAAAACAACACAGTTGAGATCCTCAGACTGTGACAATGTTGAGTCTGTCACGGTAGTATCCGCTAAAGTTACTGCAGAAGATGCTGTTTGTGGAACAGAAATGCTGGTCCCAAGCTGCCCAAGGAAGTCTGGCAGTCCGTGTGAGTGTGGTTCAGATACTTCTAATAGGGAACATCCGTCGGTGGTTGATGGTCTAACCGTACTAATATTGGCCCTACCTCCTGATACATGGTCTTGTCTTAAAGATGCAAAGTTGCTAGAAAATTTTTGTGGTATAATATCCTCTAATAATCTTCCGGACTTGCTCCAACAGGAGGTAACTACTCTTTCTTAAATCTTAATATAGATTATTTATATGTTCCCTTATAACTTCCTGAGTAATTGGAACGTTTGAAGACTGAACTCATCATTTCAAAGCAAATATAGCTTAGAGTTGGTGTGTGTATATTGAGGAACATTAGCAAATTGATAGGAAAGCCGAAAGTGTTATTGATCTTTTAATGTTATGCACACATATTGAGAGAATGTTAATAATTCCTCCATACTTTGGCATTCGTTTGTAGTCTGTCGAAAGGTCTCGGCCTCCTGTCAATGATTCGTAGTTTTATTTACTGAACTGTGCTGTTCTATCTTCTTTTTTTTTTTTTTTTGAAAGATCTAACTTAAGAAGCCTAAAACCATGTTTGTTGTTTGGTGGTGATTTGTTGCAGATACTGCATTTGCGAAAGCAGCTGTATTTCCTTGTGGCTGATGTCTGCTGTTCTTCGGCATGCTAAGATAAATTGGTAGGAAAGTACGATTAGCAGTTCCGGAAAAGAAAGTTGAGGAACTTTCGGCCCGTTTGGTAGCTGGTGATAAATGGTGGGAATGAGAATAAATCTAAGTGTTATTTGGCAAGAAAAAAAATATCATGATGCCCATGGTAATGAAATTTTGTATCAAACTTAAATGTTTTTCTTTATAAATTTGCATTCCCGCCTAATACCACTCTCCAAATGGTAATAGAAATTTATAAACAAAAAGAGATAATTTTGAGTGAACGAGCATTACCATGGGAATGATTATTGATTTTCCTTATAAATTTACGTACAAATTCATTCTCATTGACACCACAGATGCTTTTGTGTCAGGCGGCCTGACGCGCGAGTGGGCGTCAGACCACGCTGACGTCAGCTTAATTGCCCACGCGCGGGTGACTTCACGCGCGTATAAATGCTGAATTTCATTTTTCTCCTTCTCGTTTTCTCCGTCTAACCCAAGCTCTCCTCCTCCCACCTCATTTTCTCTCTCTTCCTCCCCCACCCCATTTTCTCTCTCTTCGTCCTTCCACCACAAGAGAAACTTCAACAAATCGGGCCAAACTACAACCTCAACAAACGGTACTCTGCTTCTTGCGATGGTGGCTGCTGGTGGCCGTCCCAGACTACAACCTCAACAAATCGGGCCAAACTCTTCGATCTAGAGGAGATTAACCCTAACTCGGCTTCTTGCAATGGAGACGGAGACGAGTTGATGGCGACAGAAGGAAGGAGGAGATTCGCGGGGAGATGGGAGGAGGAGATCGCGGGGAGCAGAGGCGGCAATTCGCCTCCTCACAAAGCTGCGGCTGTGGTCGGTTGGTCGCTGCGGCTGGTTATTGTTGGTCGTGGAGGAGCAAACCAGTTCATAAGATGGTTTCATGTTGTTTGTCCAGATATTTGATTGCTTTGTTTATTAAATTACTGGACACAAAAGTGGGGCTCTTGAGATAAAGTCATGAAGAGATCTTGCCATCTGCAATTCATGATGTTGCTAGAACATTTGGAGAACCATGGGAACTTGATTACTCATTGTTAGTCTAAAAGCATATTATGTAAATTAGTTATAGTTTTCTCATATTTAGTTATGAAAATAAATAGTTTAGTTATAGTTTTCTCATACTGTATTTAGTTATGAAAATAAATAGCTTAATTACAATATTTTTGCATATTAGTATATTTTTGTTGTAATTAGTTGAACATACTTCCGTTTTAGTTAAGAATAATAATCGTTTAGTTAAGAACCATTGTACGCTAAAAAAAATAACTAAAACCAAGAAAATCATTACTAAAACTAAGAAATTTTAACTAAAACTCAAAAAAATCTAAAAGTAAAAAGTACGTGACTAAAACAAAATTATTTTTAACTAAAACTAAATTAATCTTAACTAAAACGAAATAATTCTTAATTAAAATAAAATTTATTCTTAACTAAAACGAAATTATTTTTAACTAATTAGTTTCAATATTTCACTAATTAGTTTCAATATTTAACTAATTGGTTTTATTACTTAACTAATTGAATTCCAGAGCTTAACTAATTGGTTTCATTGTTTAAACTAATTTATTCCATTGCTAACTAATTGAAGTAATTGCTTTATTAATTGGTTCATTACTTAACTAATTAGTTCATTTGCTTAACTAATTAGTTCATTTGCTTTACTAATTGGTTTCAGTGCTTAACTAATTAGTTCAATTGCTTTACTAATTGATTTCATTGCTTAACTAATTTAGTTCAATTACGTTACTAAATGGTTCTATTGCTTAACTAATTAGTTCAATTGCTTCACTAATTAGTTCTTTGCTTTACTAATTGGTTCCATTGCTTACTAATTAGTTCAATTGTTTAACTAATTGGTTCAATTCCTTAACTAACTAGTTCATTGCTTTACTAATTGGTTCTACTGCTTAACTAATTAGTTCAATTGGTTAACTAATTAGTTCAATTGCTTTACTAATTAATTGGTTACATTGCTTAACTAATTTGTTCCATTGCTTAACTAATTGGGTCAGTTGCTTAACTAATTGAATTTTAGGCTTAACTAATTGAATTTCAGACATAACAAATAATTTCCATTATTCGATTTAATCTTAACTAAAACCCTATTATTCTTAACTAAACCTAAGAAAATCATCACTAAAACTTATAAAATCTTAGAAACACGTGACTAAAACTTATTAATTCATAACTAAAGCTCCGAAAATCTTAACTAAACTTCTTAAATCATAACTAAACTTCTTAAATCATAACTAAAACTTCTAAAAACTTAACTAAAACTTCTAAAATTATAACTAAAACTCATAAAACATTAACTAATTGCTTTCATTGCTTAACTAATTAGTTCCGTTGCTTAGCTAATTAGTTTCAATGCTTAACTAATTGGTTATATTGCTTAACTAATTTGTTCCATTTATTAACTAATTGATTTCGGTTCTTAACTAATTAGTTAAGCAACGGAACTAATTAGTTAATATGCTTAACTAATTGATTCTATTGGTTAACTATTAGTTAAAATGCTTAACTAATTGGTTCCATTGCTTAACTAATTGGTTCTATTACTTAACTAATTGGTTCCAGTGCTTGACTAATTGGTTTTGTTGCTTAACTAATTAGTTCCGTTGCTTAATTAATTGAACTTCAGGCTTAACTAATTGGTTACATTGCTTAACTAATTGGTTCTATTACTTAACTAATTGGTTCCAATGCTTAACTAATTGGTTTCATTGCTTAACTAATTTGTTCAAATTCTTAACTAATTAGTTCGATTGATTAACTAATTAATTCAAGTGCTTAGCTAACTAGTTTCATTGCTTAACTATTTAGTTTAAATGCTTAACTAATTAGTTCGATTGATTAACTAATTAATTCCAGTGCTTAACTAATTGGTTTCATTGCTTAACTAATTGGTTCAAATGCTTAACTAATTAGTTCGATTGATTAACTAATTAATTCCAGTGCTTAACTAATTGGTTTCATTGCTTAACTAATTGGTTCAAATGCTTAACTAATTAGTTCGATTGCTTAATTAACTAATTGGTTCCAGTGCTTAACTAATTGGTTCCAGTGCTTAACTAATTGGTTATGTTGCTTAACTAATTGGTTTCGTTGCTTAACTAATTGAATTTCAGGCTTAACTAATTGGTTCCATTGCTTAACTAATTGGTTCTATTACTTAACTAATTGGTTCTAGTGCTTAACTAATTGGTTCTGTTGCTTAATGTAATACCCCGAATTTTTAAAACTGGATTAATTATGCTTAATTATTTTTATTTAGCTTAAAATCGTTTTAAATCCTAAATTTAAACTTTATTTTAATTAACGAAGTTTTATTTCGCTTGAATTTTTAATATTGCTACACGATTTTTTTTTTTTCAGTTTATAATTTAATTTTCATATTTACGAGCTTAACGAACTTTTTAAATTTTAATTATTTTCGGATTTCTAAATTTATTTTATTCGGAAACTAAATTAATTATGTAACGTTCTTATTTTATACGAAAACTAAATTTATTTTTCGTTAACGATATTTTTATAAAGAATTATTTTAGCTAAACATTTCTATTTTTAGTAGTTTCCTAAAATAGCAATTAAAATTCAGAAATTTGCCTAACTAGTGAAAATTACTAAAATGTCTTTGAAAGAGCAAAAAGTTCCATTTTTCTTCTTCTTGCATCTCTCCACGTATTTCTTCACTCCCTTTCCTAAAAATGAGTCTAAATTCATGCCTTGGGGAGCAAGGACTTCTCCTTCTCCTTCTCCTACACTCTACCTATTTACAAATTAGGAAACTCATTTTGAGTTTCATGAACAAAATCAAATCAATTTGACAAATTCACTTCCATCTTGTTTTTCTCTGATTTGATCATCCACCACCTATTGCCCAACCACACAGACTCACCACCTTGCTGCCTCGACCACCCTCCTCCACCGCACGCACCACCACACCCCTCGCCCTATCCTCCTCTCCTTCGCACTCCCCTGCTTCCCTTTTCTCTCCTCCTTGCGCCGTCGGTGTCAACCACCACCACCTCCAGCCACCTTCAATCACCATACCATAACCACCATTATCGCCACCTCAATCACCGTCCAACACCACCTCAATCCCTCGACCACCACCGTACCCCACCGTACTCCCCCTATTTTCTCTCTCTCTTCTCCTTCGCGACCCACCTCCCCTGCCTCCCCTGTTTCTTTTTCCCCTGCTCGATGCACCACCCACGCAACAACACCACTTCCCGGCCACCTCACTAACCCTCCTAGACCCACCTCCGCCTCTCAACCCCGACGAGCTTCTGTTCCGCCGCCCAGAACCGCCCAACCATCCTCAAACTCCTCTGCTTTCTCTCCGTTGCTCGACCTCCCTCGCCCCTTCCGTGTTGTTCCACCGCCGCGAACCAACCACCTTCACCATCACCGTCATGCTCCGGCGCGGTCTCGCGCTGCTGCGACACCAGGGTCGCCGCCCAGCCGCCCCTCTTTCCTCCCCTGTTCATGCTCTGTTTCGCACTCCCCTTTCCCTCTTTGGTCGACTTTCCAGAAACCAAAAACCCAATTCATGACTCTTGCTTCCTTGCTCTAATAAACCCAACACAAAGGTTGGCCCAATACTATTATTTGGGCTTTGGTAAAGTCTTTTAACTCCCTAATATAACAAAAGTATAACTTTAAAGCAATAATTCTTAACTAAAACAAAATAAATCTCAATAAAACAAATTCAATTATAACTAAAACAATAATCGACTTAAATGAATAAAAGTTTAACTAAACCATTTTATTTCTTAACTAAATACAACAAACATATAGCTAAAACAATAATTGAGAACATATGTAACTAAACCATTTTATTTTATAACTAAATATAAAAAATATGTAACTAAAACAATACAATTTTTAAACTAAAACAAAAATGACTTAAATATAAAATAAAGTAATCAAACAATTTTTCTCATAACTAAATATAACAAAAGTTTAACTAAGACGAAATTATTAACTAAAATGAATTAATCATAACTAAAACAAATAACAACACCACCAAAGCAACATGAGCTGACACTACTCTTCAAAGATTGCATCAACAACAACTAACAACATGAACCAAGTAATATCAGCAGAGGCGGCGACAGAGCTGCCACCGCAGACCACCAGGCCGCACCGAATCGCCGAAACCAAAAGGAGGATATCCTCCTGAAATCATACACCTTATGATTTATCAGATGCTTGCCATGATTTCTGCATATGAAACAAGAGCATATCAGACCACCTTCTTACTACCCTTACGAGCTTTTAAAACACTATTGTGTTCTTGGAGACTGGTTCGGGAAAGACATTGATTGCTGTCATGCTTCTTCGAAGTTTTGCTCATTCCCTTCACCGGCCTGCACAGTCCAATATTGCCGTATTCTTAGTGCCTACTGTTGTTCTGGTTACGCAACAAACAGAAGTCATTGAGATGCATACGGACTTAAAGGTGGGCAAGTATTGGGGGGATATGGGTGTTGATTTTTGGGATGTTGCTACTTGGCAGAAAGAGCTTGATCAACATGAGGTCCTTGTAATGACACCAAAGATCCTGCTTGCTGCTTTGAGCCATACTTACATCAAACTGGACAAAATTAAAGTTTTAATATTTGATGAATGCCACAATGCCAAAGAAAATCAATTAAGAGTAAAGTGTAACCACAAAACCACAAAGCTTAACTTAAACAAAGCAAAATCGAACAAAGCCAATAAGATCGAACAATGCAACAACAAAGACGCATTGTATTTGATCAAAATTTAACCAAACAAAATCACGAAAACAAAGGAAAAATTGAAAGATCAGACAGACCTTCTTCCGAAGATGATGATGCTATATGAGGCACGCCATAATCACGATCTGTGTAACTAGGTCTAGCATTATTTCGTTCACCGGAACCCTAACTTCTCGTCGGAACCATAGCTGCATCTGGAGACGACAACAAGGCCGAGATTACATCTCGGGAGGAGCTTTGACCTTCCATTTTTTCACGCAATCCTAACCAAACAACCTGAAATCGTCCAAATTTTCGACAAAATCCAAATCAACCTAATATAAAAAATCAACAACGAAAATCAAGTTATAAATCAAATATTTTTTCTTCTCAAAATGAATCACTTACTGAAAATTCAGAAGAATCTCAATATACCTAAACATAACTTCAAGAGTCAGAACAACTGTCGCCATGGAAAGGGAGAGGCGGAACTCGCCACCACCGCGTCTAAACTCTGCGAAACTCCTACTATCACCTTCACCTGCTTGTATCTCCTTGTCCGACCAGCCGAAACCAACCGCGCCTCCATTGATGTTGTAGGGTGTAAAAAAAAATCAATAATTAGGTTTTGGAAATCAAAATTAGGGAAATTAAAGATTTCCAGAGGAGCAAAAAAAGGAGAGAGTACCGGAGACGGTGTAGATCGTGACGGAGATGAGGACGAGAAAGAGGATGGAATTGTCGGACGCCATCGGAGAAAGGAGAGAGAGAGAGACGGAGGCGGAAGGAGAGAGAGAGGGGCGGAAGGAGAGAGAAAGTAGCGTTTGAGGTGAACAGTGATTTCAAAATCAGGAAAATGAATTGGCAAAGCGGATTTTATATGCGACCCGATAAACAACCCACGAATTAATTTCGACCCGCGAAATTAAGTTTGACCCGCGACATAGGGTGGTCTGACAGAAAAAGACGGTCTTTTTTGAAAGTTTGTATTGACACCATTAATGGCCGGCTACCAAACGGGCCGTTTAAGTTTTGGAGTTAGTGATGTATGTGCTCATATTGAATGACATGGAGAAGCTCCTGTGTAAATTTTTTTTTTTTTTTTTGGACAGCTAACTGGGTAAATTTTGTATCATCATACTCTTTGTAATTTGTATACTTATAGTTATCGATCTGTTCCATAATGCCATTGAAATACATTCATCCTGCTTGCAGATGAGCATATCTGATTGTTGGTCTGAAAATGCTGTAGCTGTTGATGGAAATGTTTATCTGATTGTGTTCTATATCTATACTAACAAGTACTCCGTATTCGTTTTGCTGGAATCGTAAACTGAGAAATCATCCAGTTTCTATCCTAATACTATAATCGACACAAGTTCAGAATTGTCAACTGAATCAATTTACAACACTGTCATACATCGTTACTCCCTGGATATAAACGTTAGAAGACCAATACTTGGTACTCTCTCCGTTTCTTTTTGTTTGTTACGTATTCATTTTAGGGTGTTTCACAATGTTTGTTACGTGAGAGAATCTTTCCTTTTATAAACTTATTATACCCGTCTTTTAAAGTTGCTACTTTTATTGAGGGTTTGGGATTTTAGTGCGAGTATATGATTTATATAGGGGTGAAATTTAAAAGTTGATAAATGTACTCCGTATAAAGTAGATTGTGAATTAGTGTTAAAGCGGGAAATGTAGTACGAGAGGTTGAATTATCGAATGTTGGAATTAAATGGTGATTTGATGTTGAATGAGTAAGATAGAATGAAAAAAGTATTGAAGCTGTAAAAATAAGTAATTCGTATAACAAACCACAAAAGGAAAAATTGAAAAAATAAATAAATAAATTTGTGGATGAAAGAGGGAGGAGACACTTGTCATATAATAATCAATAAGGTGGAGGTGACACTTGTCATATAATAATCAATGGTTTTCCTTTTTAAATACTAGGTATAGATTGGTCCAATTTTTTCAACTCATTAAATATTTTTGCAATTTCTCAAGTATGTTAAGTTAGCAATGTTTGTGCTTTTCCATTATTGGTTCATTTTGATAAACAAAATAATTTTATTGGTTGTTGTAATGATTAGTGGATTGGGGTTTTATTTGGGTTTATTTTTTTAATTAAAAAAAATCTTTATTATACGTTAATAAACGTGCAAAAGTCCAAACTTAACAAACAAAAAGAAACAGAGGGAGTATTTGGTAACTGAAATGAACAAGAACAATGCATAACGATTGTAAAAACACTAGTCATTGTAAAAACGAATGTCAAAAAACAATTTAACCATCAAACAACACCACAAATTTATAATTATATAATGTAATGCTTAAATTAATTATCAGATAAACATGCTTAAAATCTTAAAATGTCTGATTGTTGCTCTACAAAATGTAACTACTAAGTATAATTAAGAATTCTACTTCTAACGTGACTGTTACGTATAATTATTCAACAGAATGACAAATTCTAAACCAACTACTCTAAATCAATAACTTAAAAAAATAAGATCAATAACTTAAAAAAATTACATGGTGATCGAAAGTCAGGACGACAAGCCATAGATCTATTTAATTTGGAATTATATAAGAAAACCCTAACTATTCAAAAGAAAACACCATATATATCATACTCAAACAAATCTAAAGAGTATTAGATTTATTTATTTAATATTCCTAATAAAACCAAAAACTAATTAAAAAAAAAAAAAGCCAAATTCACCATGTAAACGAGGTACCCTTTTTCAATTATGGAATGGCTGGATAATTGAACAGACCATGAGGCTCAAGTTGCTTGCACAATGCCAAGTATGTATAAAGAAGCACCCGATTTTTGGCCCCGGTTCGATGAATATTAGTATGCTTGCAAAAATATTTAAGTTGATCCAAAGTACAACACCCTATAAGTTGACCTAGCAACAAAAACAACCAATTGATTGATTTCTTCTTCTCAGATAGTATAGGCTTACAACTATCTTCTTGTCCACAAAACTTGCACGTAGGAAGCTTAATCGCGGTCCATTGCTCGGGTGCACGGTCGTGCCAATCCTCTAGCCCTTCCATAACAAAATTAGCAATCCCTTCAAACTTGTCTTTGACATCATACTCAATACTATAACTCTTCTCACACTTTTTGCATTGCACTAGACCAGAAATCATTAGTATCCCATTATCTAACAAATACTTCAACGTATGAACCGTAGCCCGTCGGTCCGTAGCCCACGGGTATGGGTTCGGGATAGTCTCACTCTTGACTACCCTTCGTCCACCCTCGGTTCCGGTTCCGATTCGGCCGCCCCGTGTCGTGTTACGTCGACCACGTTGCGGCCTAGATGAGGCCGCATGCTTAGAAGGGAGTTTCTTAACGGGTTCCGGTTCTGGTTCAGGTACCGGAGTAATAGGGTTTGGAGAAGGAAGAGAGAGCGAAAGATCAAGTTTTGAATTATTAGCCTCATCTTCTGCTTGGTGAATTGCGTCAATGTACTTCCTTTTTCTTTGGGTATGTTGGTTATCACCCTTCATGGTCGTAACAAAGAAGCTAAGGATTCAGAAAGTATTTGATTTACAATTGAAATTAGGTTGTTGTTGTAGGAAGAATTAGATATATATTGATTTTTTTTAAAAGTAATTTAAATTCAAATTAGTAAGAGTCCTCATTTAATTAGAGATATTGTTTGACAAAAGATAAGCATGAAATCCTAACAAGATTATATTCCTAACAGTTAACAAAACGAGTCAAATATTTAAAATAAAAGAAGGGTCAACATTAAACATTTACCCGCCATTTAAAATAGGTAACAGACTTCAATTCAAATGTATCCCCTTGTGCACAGCGCACAAATCACAATCGGAAAAACATCCCCCAGATTCCCCTTTCTTGAAAACCCTAATTCCCAATGTCAATCCCTGTGTTTTTACCAATTTCAAATTCAATCGAGTAGGAAAAGACCAATAGCGAGGGCTTCAGTTGCTGATCAAAATCGACAAACAATGGCGGCAGTTGCTGGTGTTTACAGAAGATCACTTCCTTCTCCACCTTCCATTGAATTTGCTTCATCGGAAGGAAAGGTGAAATTCTCTCCCCTCAATACATTTCATCGTTGATTTTGATCATTAATTGTGGTATCTGCTTGATTCTGTCGACTATGAATTTACAGATTGTATGATTTTTTTTTAATTTCATCTATTGTAAATTGTGAGTAAGCGTGAGAACAAAAAAAGATTAAGCAGAATGTTTTTGATGTTCAGACTTCAGAGTTAATTTTTTTATTTGTGAATGGTAGTAGAAATTTGATCATTTTGATTATGTGGAAGGAAGGTATGAGAGAACAAAGCTTTGTTTGTAAATATGGGTAATCAGTTGCCTGGGTCTTGGTCTGCAGATATTACATGGTAAATTTTGGGAAGGCGTGAATTTAATCAAATGAATTAGGGTATATGAAATCGGGTGTTTGATTTTGTGCAAGAGAAGCTTTTATTGTAGTGTGAGGAAGCTGTGTAATGATAAAGCTCACTCGTACAGTTCAATAATATGAGAAAGGTAAACAAAAAAGAACCTAAGTTGGTCAAATTGTCACAATGTCAGCGCAAATGTCTTAAAGACAATTGAAAAAATTTGGAGAGTGCATATACTTTTTAATCTTTGTCACTTTCTTGTGTTGACTTTGATTTTCCAATTGCTGAATGTGAGCACCTAAGTGATAGAATGACAACAAGAATACGTGCTTGGAGTTCTATAGGAGACTACTTTTGGCTGGGGTCAGGTGACAGTGTTGCCTAAGTCTCGGGAATTTGTAGAGCTTTTCTATGGCATCGAACTCTGTCTAGTAATGTAATGCTCTCCGTGCTATAGCATGAAAAAGTGTTTGTAAACCTGAGAGTGCTAGTGGCTTAGGCATAATGAAGATTGATTCGTGGAATAATTAATGCAGCCGTAGCAAAGCATGTATAATGTATTGCCTGTAGCTAAAAAGCAAGACACTTTATGGGTAAAAATCTGTGGTCTAGTGCCTGAAACACTTCAGCAGTTGTTCTTTGAGTGCATGTATAGCAGGAGAGTATCACTGTTGGGTTCGTATCGTTGCTACTTCTCAATATTTGCAGGGGAAGATCAAATGGATAAAAAACAGGAGCAAATTCAAAAAGGGATATTTTGCTGTTTATAATATCTGGTTGGTGAGGAATGATTCTTTTTCAAACCAAAAAGTTCAGTCATTCAGTGTATAGAGGTGTTGACAGAAATAATTCAAAAGCAAGTTATAGGGAGAGTTCTATGAATAATCCTCAGGAAAACAACAAAGCACGATAGACATTGGTGTGTTAATCTAGAGTGTATAGATTTTAGGTCAGTTGGTCTTGTTGGTTGTGCTATGATTTTGGTGACTTGCTTGTCTTTGACTGCTTAGGTTTATGTTGTAATATGTATTTTTTTGGTAATATGATCTTACTTGCTTAACAAAAAAAAGGCAGGGAAATATTTGGTGTCTTTACCTGGAAATTCTCATGTAGCCGACATATTACTCCATTAATTTTTATGTTATTTTCTCTCATTTCTAAGTTTCAAAGGACGTTTGAATTTGCAGCAACTCTTTTCTGAAGCTCTTCTTGAAGGAAACATGGAAGGCTTTTTTAAGTTGGTGTCATATTACCAGACTCAGTCAGAACCTGCATACTGTGGGCTGGCTACACTTGCTGTGGTCTTAAATGCCCTTGCAATTGACCCTGGAAGAAAGTGGAAAGGTGATCTTTACATTTCGATACTGATATAAAGAATAATAAAGTGCTAATTTCGATACTAAATGACTGAAAAATATTTTACGTTTACCAAGTGTTGATTTGTGTACGACTCTTGATCTTTGAAACGAGTTGTTGGCTAATAGTGATGCTATGGGTATTCAGAAACAATTTATGTTCCACTGGTTCTTTCTGGCTATGTTATTTCATGAAAGCATACTATTGGCAAGATGACACTGCTGTTATTTTAGTGACCATGCTTTGCTGATATGGAAAACTTTATTGCTCATCACATTATACGGAGTAGTATATTGCTATTTGCTAATGATCCCGTCATATATGGCGGCCAACTCAAGTTTTTAATTCAGAAGATAGTCACGGCTCATTCATGTAGCATCTTTAACTTCGTAAAAATTCCGTAACGTGAACTTCTCTGCTTTATTGCTTTATATAATTAAAATGGATTACATTTTAATAGGTCCATGGAGATGGTTTGACGAGACTATGTTGGATTGCTGTGAGCCTCTTGAGAAGGTTAAGGTTAGTGGTATCTCATTTGGCAAAGTTGCATGCTTGGCTCATTGTAATGGAGCAGAAGTTCAAGCATTACGTGCTAATGAAAGTACCATTGAAAACTTCCGGAAATATGTGATCTCATGTACTTCTTCTGAAAACTGTCACATGATTGTATCATACCACAGAAAATATCTGAAGCAGGTACTGAGTTCTAACTGTCTCTAGTAAGCGTTCAAACTACATAGATCATGTTAGCTGAATCTGTTAAAAATATGGCAATTCTTTTTATTTTGTTGTTATTTTGCCAGACAGGAACTGGTCATTTCTCTCCAATTGGTGGCTACCATGTTGGAAAGGATATGGTTCTAATTTTGGATGTTGCTCGATTCAAATACCCTCCTCATTGGGTACCTCTTACAATTCTATGGGATGCTATGAACACAGTTGTTGAAGATACTGGACTTCATAGAGGGTACGTGAACACTTGTTCTGTAAGTGATAGGATGAAAGAGATACATATCTTTATCACGTATCATCTGGTTCTCTCTGCAAAGTTCCTTGTGATTACTAGCAATAGGCTAATGGTTTCACAAATTCAATCCTCACCCAAGTAATAATTTGGCTGGAGGACTTACAGATTGCGTTCGATATCAATGCATGGCTGGCCAGGTGGCCATGGAATATCATTGCTGGTGATATATTTATGATGTCTTCTTAGAAGAAGAGGACTTCATGTTTTCAGCACGCTAGTCATTTGATCAATAGCAGGTTTTTAGTAATCATCTCCAAGGTTCTTCGAGCCTTCTGAACTGAGTGCTGGCTCATCTCATCATCTTTGGGCATAAAACATTAAATTTGTTATTGCATATATCTAGTTAGTCTCATTGGAGAAACATACATTTGGGTGATTTCAACATCTTTAGCTTGCTGTTATTTATATGGGCAAGTTTACATTTTTATTAAATCACCGTTGGATTATTAAGAGTCTCCGGGTTTTCTCTCCCCCACATACAAATTCTTTCCATCTTGATATTACCATCCTCTGTATATCACTTCAAGAAAAAATTTAGAAGAAAAGAAAAGAGAAAAGAAGAGAGTCAAAGGGACAATAGTTTATTCTTTCATGTTTAGGCATGACACCACTCACCAGTAAAGCTTAAACTGATTTTGCTTGATCTTAAAAGCTTTGACATTTTATTAATACGAGACGATATTGTCAGGTTCATGCTTCTATCCAGGCTTCAGAGGGCACCATCAATGCTTTATACTCTGGTACTATGTTTTTTTCCCTGTTCCGCTATTCCTCCCTATTTGTGCCATCAAATTTCTAATGCTTTCCTTGCCTGTTTGCTATATAATCAATGAAATTTTATCAAATTACATGTATATATTTCAACATGAGCCCTAAATTGACGTGTCAATTAGAAGTAGTCTTTTTGTTTTACCCTTTCGTGTAGAAATTAATAAAAGTTGAGAGGAGTCGTGTTTTGTCTAATGTTGTTTTGTGGTTATAATGATTTGCAATTCATCAGAAACTCTCTAAAGTTTCTGTTACTCATTGCTTTGTATAATTTTTTTGATATTTTGCTGGCCTACTGTAGCATTGTGGGGCTGAAGTGCTGAACATATAGTTTTTCTGCAGAGTTGCCGTCATCAAGGCTGGGACAATACTGCTAAGTACTTGTGTAAAACGATTCCACAACTTCTATCTTCTGAAGAAATTAATAACATTCTAGATCTGCTATCTGTTATCTTTACGCCAGCTCCTGCAAATCTGAGTGTTTTTATCAATTGGGTTGCTGAAGTTCGAAAACAGGATGGAAGTAAAGTTGTCAGTGAAGAGGAACGGGGAAGGATAGCTATCAAGGTGAAAACTCAACCACAATTTGTAATTGTTCAACCCCTTCCGATAGACATTAGATTTTCATCTATTTGATTCTTTTTATTTATTTTAGGAAGAAGTACTGAAGCAAGTGCGCGAGACTGAACTTTTTAAACACATTACCAGATGGATTTTATCTGGGTCATCTAGCATACACAAGGCAATTTTGGATGGTCGTGATTCTTTAGATAAAATTGCTTCTGAAGTGTGCTGTCAAGGTGCTCAAGTTTTGTGTGGCAAGGTTAGCTCTTGCAATGCGACTTGCTGTGAAACAGCGGAATTGAAATCCTCAAACATTGACGATGTTGAGTCTGTCACTATAATCTCTGGTAAAGTGATTGTGAAAAATTCTGAGTGTGGAGTAGAAATGCTGGTCCCATGCTGTCAAAGGAAGGCTGGTTGTTCGTGTGAGTATGGTTCAAATACTTCTAACAGAGAACATCCATCAGTAGTTGATGCTCTAACTGTATTAATATTGGCCCTGCCTCCTGATACATGGTCTAATCTTAAAGATGCAAGGCTGCGAGATAATTTTTGTGGTATAGTATCCACCAACAATCTCCCAGACTTACTTCAGCAGGAGGTTTGTTTATCTCTCTAGTCAATCCTTTTTTGTTTCCCTTAGAACTTCAAAGTAGTAGGAACTTGTGTAGGGTCATTTCTGCAATGACATAATTTACAATTATTTTGGGACTTGAGGAACAGATCCATAAGATTCGAATTTCAGAGGTTTACAGTCTATACTGATAGTCAGATGGGCATCTCTGTTAGCCATAAGATATGTCATTATTCCGGCTAAACGTCAGTTAGTTTCATGCACACAAAGGATTAAACAGTGAGATTAAATACCCCTTTTCTGATGGAATAATTCTTCGACATAAACTGCATATAAGTAGAAAGTTAGAAAGATAGCTGATGAGTGTTGTGTGTTGGAAAACTAAGGTTGTAAGTAAAGTCTTTAGTTTGATGTTTATTTGGAAGTAGAGAGAGTATTAGTGAGGGAGAATATAATGATACTAACTTCTATTGCAATTTTGGAAAAAAAAATCTACTGTATGTTCTGAAGAAAGTA
This sequence comes from Spinacia oleracea, assembly GCF_020520425.1. Classification (NCBI taxonomy): domain Eukaryota; kingdom Viridiplantae; phylum Streptophyta; class Magnoliopsida; order Caryophyllales; family Amaranthaceae; genus Spinacia; species Spinacia oleracea. Next base: position 127,478,342 of record NC_079492.1, read on the forward strand.
TGCAATGAAATTAAAGTTTGTGGTTTGAAAGATAAAAACCCAACGACGACATTAGAAAGCAGATAGAATTTCAGGCTATTTGCAACACTATTTTTCACAAGTAGAAATGTAAAACTATCATTACAAAATGGTAAACAAAAATAAATTTAATTTGCATCTGCGTTGGACATTTTGCCTAAACAAATCCATCTTCTCCCTCCTCTCCCCCGTGCCCTCTGCAACTTTATGTGAATTTCTTGTTTGCTTTGATGCACAATAGTTACTGATATAGTATGATATAAGATTCATGCATGATTTCACAGCCCATAGCTTTAATTTTGTAGACGTTTGATTTTTATATTGACAGTAACCATCACATTATCCTCCTCTGATCCCCTTTATGTAGTGTAGAAGTCTTTTCATTTTGGTATTTCTCATTACTAGTTTTGTTTGGTATGTCCCTTTTCCAAGATCTTCTTTGGTATATAGACTCAGCAATTTTGTGCGGTTGTGAATTTTTGCAGATACTGCATTTGCGAAAACAACTTCATTTCCTCGTGGCTGATGTCTGTGCTTCTTGGACATAATACGTTAACTACTGGTGCCTCTTTTCTTCTTACTTACCCTTTACAGCAGCTGTTTTTTTAAAAAAAAGGAGAGATTTGATGAACTTGACCTTTTAAAGTTATTGATTGATATGTATTATCACAGGGATCAACACATGGGAAAATTCTGTGAGGATTTAGAGAGATGACGGAAATTGAAAAACCACAGCGTTTGTCAAATTAATAATCATTGTCTGTGTTTACTGATAGTTGTCTTTTACATAAACTCAGAGTTGTACATTCCTCTTGACACATACTCCGTACAAAACAATTTATGCACACATATACAAAACGAGGAATGGAATTGTTTATCTGATTGAGCGGTATGTTTGAATGGCTAGTGTAAGATCGTGGTTGTTCATGCTTAGGAGAGCACCCATACAGCTACACCCTTGACCATTGCTATGGGATCGGTGCTCCTGCAGTCTGCAGACAGATGCGTCTCATTTACTGTCAGGTAAGGCAAATATCAATATCATCCACCATGATTTTTCATACTGTCGCGTATGATGCACTCACAGACTTGGCGAGTTTGTAATATCCCATACCGACAACAGCATGTACATAACATAGCATAGAAATTTCCAATAATATTGCTATCAGACTATGATACTAATAGAGGATACTAAGGGTATACTCGTAATTGTACTACTGTACGATATTAAAATATAATGATACGACTTACCCTAATACGGGTGGGTGTCTGAGACTCATATATATAATAATGACGGTAGATATTAGTCAATTTCAAATTCTTTGAAAAGGATGTTTTGGAGTGTAATAATCTTTACCAGGGAAGACAATTTATGTGGCTCATCAATCATCATTGCACTTGTATATTTGTAGGTCACAAAAGAAAATGTCTTCGTCAAATTTCACAAGAGTTCTTTATTTTTTTTGTGAAATCTTTTATAGCCTATATGTATGAGTATTTTTAGATCAGCAAATTTCTCCGTAGGTCCAAAATTCCATTCAAACTCAAAACTAAAATACAATTAAATTTCAAAGTACGAATTTTGTCATCTAGATTCTTGAAAATTCAACCAATCAATTATATTTTTAATACTGCAAGAGTAACTTTATTTCTTTAATCTATAACTTTTTACATTGCTAACACAAACCTTTAATTTATATGAGTATATTTTAGAATCATAAAAAGTTAATATTTGATTGAAGTATTGTGCGAAGTATAATATACAAAGACAAATATAATAATATCTCACATCTATGTTTCTTTTTGCGTAGTAATTACAATATTTACTCAAAATATAGTATGTGTATAGTGTGAAAAGATAAACTTTGTTCGGCATTGAGGTTAGTTGTTAGTTACTTGCATTAGTTGTTGACTTTTAATCGATTGTATTAGTGGTGAACTTTTAGCTGATTGTATTAGTCGTTTTCTTAAACAATAAGCACCTGCTGGTGTCTGGTAAATCGACGTGATTAATTAGTTTTTCTCTGGTTTTACTTTATAAGGTCATTTGTATAACATGTAAGTTATCCGATGCAATTTTTACTTTTATTGTCTTATTGACCCTTATCTTATTTTATTTTATTAACCATTTATACTTCGTACTATATTATCTTATAAAAGATATAATTTGAACTCATTAACTTATAGAAGTATTATCTTATCTAAATTTATCTTATTGCTATATATTTTCTTATCTTATTAGACCTAAAATAAGATAAACAAATATAAGTATTTTTTAAGTTAAAAAGAGATCCTGTAAAATAATACGGAGTATAAAATAAAATAAATGAGATTTTGCATTTACAACAGATTCCAAAATATACTGTAATTCATTTTGATGGGAAGAGCCCACAGGCCACAGGTTCCCAAAATTGGATACACAGTAACCCTATTGTTGGGTAAGGAAGTTGAGTACTCCGTAGTTAATTACTCAGATGCAGTTAGAATCTTGAGTCTGATCTGAGGCCACGTCATCCTCAAAATCGTCACATGTCTATTTAAACGAGGGAAAATTCAACCAACAAAAACAGACTTTCACAACAAAACAAACACACATAACAAAACTCTATAAATAAATAAATAAATATAACACCCTGTTAATAATAATATCTACTCCGTATGTGTAAATTAATCGAAGGAGCAAATCAAGCAACAAAATCAGCCACCATGGATATGGATTGCCATCCTTTATTGAAGGGAGGGAGGAACCCAGAGAAAGGCGGTGGCGGCGACGGCGACTACGGCGGCAGTAGTGGTGGTTTTAAGCATGGATTCTCTGCATCTGAAATCCAAACATTGGCTTCTTTGTGTGAAGCTGTTATCCCTTCTCTTCCACCTTCCTCTGTCACCCAAGAAATCAAGTCTATCAATCCCAAAGAAGCCGTTTTTTCCTTTTTTGGTGCCTCTGCTTCTCAGTCTACAATCCCAGATGAGGTAATTTTTTATTTATTTTTCCATTGATTTTGCACAATTTTTGTCATGTTAAAATCTCGATACATATTTTTAATGTTCAAATTGGTTAAATTTCTACATATACATATTAAATACAGTAGCAGTTAAATAGGTGTCCTGTTGTAGTAGTATATTGGAGTGATAATTTTTTGACAAATTTTAGATATTTAATTCCCAATAAATTATATCATTGTGATGCTAAAGTTTAGAGCACCAATCAATTCGTATTAGATTATTAAAATTTGGCAATCACAGAATGGTCAACTTGTTTCGTTTTCTGGGTGGATGACTTTCTTTTTCTACAATAATTGAAAAGTTCATGGAAAACCTCCCCTTATTATTGCTGAAAATATTTAGTACAACGATTAGATATAATGTTGGTAAATATCATGGACAACATAACAATTATTATAAAGTTATAAACAATATATAGGGTGTATGTTCTTATATCAATTATGCCATATTTTTACAAATATATTGATTTGGATGCAAAGAAAACATTGTGTTTATGTGTCCATAGTCTAGATTTGGAGTAAGTAACGCTGTTAGTGACGTGTTTGCATGCAACCCTCTCACATAATAAATTAAATTATAAGTAAATTAAGAGCAAGTCAATTACTTTTTAGTTGTACCAAATCAAATTTACAATGATTTCCTCGATTATTTTGACTACCCCTCCCTACTTAATCTTGAATAAATCTACAATGATGGGCATATAATCATATATAATTTAATGGGTGAATCATTTTGTTTGTTGCATCCTTTGTATGACCGTGTCTTTTTCATGCTTGCTACTAGTAGTTGTAGTTGCCAGTTGGGTTTAAGAATTTTATTGTACAAAAAGTTTATGCATTTACTATTCCAACTTCTTTAATGCCCATGATTGCTCTACCAAACACCAATATTGGATACAAAAGTATCACTTAAATGATACATACCATTTCATTCCTTTGGAAACAACTGAACACTATCCAATTCCATTCTACACATGAGGTTCCACTAAATTTGTACCTATATTTTTTATTATTATTATTACTCAAACTCACACAAGATTAAACCCTACGTCCCTAAAATAATTCTAGATTTAATACTGATAATGTCTAAGAAGGCTGGTTCGATCTTCTCTCCCACATTTGTAATTTTATATTGTCCTCGTGGCTCATTTGCGAAAACAATAAAAAAAATCCAGACTTAATTAAATTACTCAAAATTTGATGGTGTGGAATGACTTTATTGTGAGAGAAATATGGATTGGCATTTGGCATTCAGCGTTCTCACGTGAAATGACCACCAATAAAGTCTAGAGTGGAGTTTGTAAATCCTTTTCAAACTTGCATGAGTTTCTTTACCTATCCTATGAGACTTGCATATGATCACACATCTTAAGACTCTCTTAATTAAATGCATCCTAAGTATTGCCGCCCTCGGCTCCCAGCCACACCAATACCCTATTGGGAAGATGGAAAAAGAAAACTTAATCTAAGATTTGTTTTTAAAAAAATTAAGATGGAAAAAAAAAAACTTAATCCTAGATTTGTGTTTAATAAAATTAGAGCGCATTCTTTTCAACTTAAGTAGAAAGCCCCCTCAAAAAAAAAAAAAAAAAAAGTAAAAAGAACTCTCTAATCTAGTAAGTTCAAATGCTTTAATAACTTTAGATAAGTTTCAATAAATTTAAAAAATTTCAATCAAGTCTAATTAAAATCTAATAAGTTTCAATAAGGAAAGTTTGTTTTTTTGTTTTTTTTTGCTTTTAAGGGGTTCAATAAGGCATTCTATATTTTTGTAAGTTTTATAATGTAAATTTCCTATTTCACCATCACATGGCGACATGGGTAAGTGAAATGTGGGTACATGGTTAACGTGTTAATGGGTTAGAACAAAAAAGAACGGAAGTAGTTATATACTTATATATACTACCTCCGTTTTAAAAAGATCTTTACATTTACTATTTGCATGAATTTCGGTGTAATGTTTGACCATATAATCAATTCTGTATGGCAAAAAAATTATAAAAAATTGATATTTATAAAATACATTTTGAGACGAATCTAACAAGATATCTCATTTTAATTTTTGATAGATATAATAGTGAGAATTTATAGTCAAAATTTTGATTTTTGGACACATTTTTCAAAGTGTAAAGAACGGAGATAGTAGTACTGTAATTGTAGTATTATCGAATAACAATATACTACTAGTATGTAATTGATTATTGATTGATTGAGTGAAATGAATTTGGATGCAGGTGGCTGAGTTGATAACCAAAAGAGGAGTAACAGAAGCAGTAGTTCTAATAAGAGTGGTGATGAAACTGTTGTCAAGCAGATTAGGGACACTATTGCTTTGTGGGAGGCATTGTTTGGAATGGAAATGGCCTTTTATTAACAAAGTATCAGAAATGAGTTTGGACAAGAGAGAGAAACTGCTACAAAGATGGTCTACTGAAAGTTATTGGACTTCCTTAAGAGTTGTATTTCTCTTCATCAAAGTTGCCACTAGCTTCGTCTTCTACTCCCGGGTAATTAACTATCTACTCCTTTTCGTCCTGAATTAATATTAATTGATGGATTTTGAAACATTTTAGGTTACGTGGAGATCGAGATGATTACATAACGTAACAAAACTAGTAAACGTTATGTTGTGGACCTTGGTCTTTTGTAAAATCGTGTCACTTTTATATTATATGGTTTAAATGTCGTGACAACTAACTTTGGACGAAAAGTAAACAAGCTAGGGACGAATTCGAATTGAATAAACTACTTGTTGGACAAAACTTAGTAATCAGAATCGAATTCTGTCACTGTTAGCAACCCCCGTTTCTTTGATTAACATTTAACAGCATCATTAATCAAAGAGTCAACAAAGTAATTATGGAGTATTTATATAATTATATTGTACTAACTCCTCAATATTTTAGCCCAAAGATTATAAGATCATTAATCCCTGCCTTTCAAAAAGTTGTTGCTTTAGCAATTGCGCAATAATTTAGGATGAGGAAATTAAATGAGATATTTACTTTGTTTTTAACTAATATTATTACGGATTAATTAAAGACCATAGAATCCAATTCATCATAATTTGTTGTTCTCTTGTACTCTGTAAATGTTATTTCACGTAAATTTCTCTAGGAGATACGACTCTAACTTCACATTTCCTGTGCTTATTTTTATAATTTTAACACAATTTCGTAATAATGGTCAGTATTTTTGTGCAATTTTTAATGTGAAACTTATATCGATAATTCAAAACGGAAATTAAAAAAACAACCCGTATAGTTAATGAACGCATAATGAACGCATAAAGCACAGGAAATCATTAATTTAATTTCAATATGGTTCGGAAGTCTGCTTTCAAAGCAATTTAATAATTCAATGTTGAATAATGTTGTCTCAATGTCTTTAATTTGAACTTATCTAGATTGAATTGTCTTTGATTTGATTTTGTGTCTCATTAGTCATTAGTCATTAGTCATTATATTCCGTAATTCACAAGAAAAGAATTCGGCACAAACAAGGTAGGGGGATTTAACTTTTAATTTGTTCATCTTTTAAGTGAGATGTCAATTTTCAAGTACGTACGTATTGAGTTAAAGAAACTGTTTTCAAGTGGGTAATTATGTTATTTTGTACGTACCAAACAATTATGCGACAAACGTTAAAGTTCGTACATTATATTATCTCGGTGTACCTTATTTAATGGTACAATTGCGTTCTATTTAGCCGATTTTTTCTAAAATTATCTGAATTTAATTGAATTTATGAAAACTTATAAATTGTACTTGAGTAAACCTAATTTTTGATGAACTTATCTTATCTTAAGTTATTTTCCTTGTGAACATAACAAATTTTTTACTTTAGGATAAAGGATTTACTATATCATCGGTACATACTTTCATAGTTAGACTTACCCTTTTGTCTGAGATTAGAATCTTGGTGCGAATGAGCCACAAGGGTTGAGATTAGGATCATAGCAGGTGGGTATGGGTAATGGGTGTGGAAGGATAAGGTACGTGAAGAATTGGAATGTTAAGTGTAGAACAATATGTTAATGTTATTATCTGGAGAAAATAATCGACAGAGTTATCACTTGCCACTTTTCCCCATACCTTTCAGATTTCCCTTTCATTTGTCTTTTTATGATTTGGTACATTCAGATTTTTTTTGGTTGAGTTATTCAATATTGCCAATTTAGCTAGCACAATATGTAGTATAGTGGTCCTAGTTAGCATTTCCTTTACTTGAAGGTTTTAGTAGTGTGCCCACAATCATATGCTTTGTGGGTTGTGGCCCTGTTGGGTGGAGTGGACTGGACTAGTGGAGGGCTATTTGGCAATCGTTAAATTTTTACCCCCTTTTATTTTAGGTGGTAAGTTTCAAAAGTGTGTATATAAAAATTAATAAATATAAAAAATAATGCGTAATTAGTTGTCACATTACATCTTTACAAAAAAGTATAAGACTTGTTTAGTTGTATTTCTCCAAGCATATTTTTTTTCCTGTACCAAAAGTTATTTACTACATAATTTATTTAAGTTATTGTAGCAATGGATAATTCAATGCATTTCGTTATTTATACTCCATTTATACACCATTTATACACCAATGATATCGTCTGAAAGGCTTGTTACATGAGAGAAATGCAGATACAACACACTACAAAATAATCTTTTTATAGAGACGAGAAATTCCGTCTCTATATAGTCCAAATCCGTGTCAAAATGATGTTTAGAGACGGATTTGAGATGTTTGCAAATCCATTACAAATTTGAGACGGAATTTTCGAAACTCCATATACAATTCTATCTCAATTTTAATGTAGAGACAAAATTTTAGTAATCCATCTCAATTTTGAGACGTTTATAGCATCCGTCTCCAAATCCATCTCTAATTGATGCATAATTTTGTAGTGAGCGAGTAATATCCTCTGGCAGTACTCATTCGATTATTTGAACCTTTGGACTGAAAATTCACCTTAGTGAAAAAGGAACAAGATTAAACAATGATTACTGAGTTACATAACAGCTATGATCAATTTCATCTAGAATCTCATGTCACCTAATTCCTAATACCTTAATTTTATTTTTCTTCTGTTTTTTCCTGCAGGTTGATGGCAATGCTAAAAATCCGGCATGGGAAGCCATTGGTTACAAGGTGGACACTAGAAAGCCATCAGTGAACTCCCAAGAAGAGAAACCACTTGAAAAGGGTATAATTGACTGCAGGAAGTTGAGTGACTCAACCCTTGTTCAAGCTTTCCAAGAAAAAGGCCTAAAAGTTGCAGAAGATGTGAATCAACAGGGAGTTATAAAGATAAAATGTGATGTTGTAATAGTTGGTTCTGGTTGTGGTGGAGGAGTTGCAGCTGCTATTCTTGCAAATCAAGGTCATAAAGTAGTAGTCCTTGAAAGAGGGAACTACTTTGCTCCAGGTGAATACTCTTCTTTAGAGGGCCCATCGTTGAACGAGTTATACATGTCAGGAGGATTATTCACAACTCTTGATGGGAAAATGACAATCTTTGCTGGATCAACTGTTGGTGGAGGATCTGCTGTCAACTGGTCAGCTTCCATTAGAACACCAGATGATGTTCTTAAAGATTGGTCAGTGAATCACAAACTACCCATGTTTGGTAGTCCTGATTACAAATCAGCCATGAATGAAGTGTGGAAGAGGTTAGGAGTTACAGAGGATTGTTCAGAAGAAGGGTTTCAGAACTTAATTCTTCGAAAAGGGTGTGATGATCTTGGGTTGAAAGTTGAGAAAGTGCCTAGGAATACATCTAAGGATCATTACTGTGGTTCGTGTAGTTATGGGTGTAGAACTGGTGACAAGAAAGGAACTGATACTACTTGGCTGGTTGATGCAGTAAGTAAAGGTGCTGTGATTTTGACAGGATGTAACGCAGACAAGTTCATACTAAAACAGGAAAAGAGAAGAAAGAAATGCCTTGGAGTCCAAGCAACATTATCGAGCAAAGATGTATCGAAGAAGATTTACATCGAAGCTAAAGTATCAATTTCAGCTTGTGGGTCTCTCGCAACACCCCCTCTTTTGATATCTAGTGGACTGCAGAACTCAAACATTGGCACAAACCTCCACCTGCATCCTACTCTGTTAGCCTGGGGTTACTTTCCTGAAAGTGAAACTACACCTGTTTTCAAAGGAAAATGTTATGAAGGAGGAATCATTACTTCAATTCATAAAGTGGTTTCTGATAAATCTCAAGTTGATACTATCATAGAAGCATCAGCATTAGGCCCTGCAGCATTTTCCTCCTTAATGCCATGGGTATCGGGCCTTGACTTCAAAGAGAGGATGGTTAAGTATGGAAGAACAGCTAGTCTGTTTGCATTAGTCAGAGATCAGAGTACAGGTGAAGTTAAAAAAGAGGGAAGAGTTAAGTATCACTTAAACCAAGTTGACAAGGAAAAACTGAAGAAAGGGTTAAGACAGTGTATGAGGATACTAATAGCAGCAGGAGCAGTTGAAGTAGGAACATATAGAAGTGATGGACAGAGTTTAAAATGTAAAGGGCTGAAAGATGAGGAGGTGGAGGAGTTTCTAGACACGGTAATTGCGCCAGGTGGCGCAAGGTCAAGGACCGAGAAGTGGACAATATACGGGTGTGCTCATCAGATGGGTAGTTGTAGAATGGGGGTGTCTGAGGAGGAAGGGGCAGTGGATGAAAATGGAGAAAGTTGGGAAGCTAAAGGGTTGTATGTATGTGATGGAAGTGTTTTGCCAACTGCATTAGGGGTTAATCCTATGATTACTATTGAATCAACAGCTTACTGCATTTCAACAGGAATTGCAAGAGTCCTTAAACAAGGAAATATATAAGGAAATTAATATACATTTTAACTTGCACAATATGCACATAGCCAACCTTAGCATACAAATAAAGTTAAGTTCTTGTAGACAATAGGTCTTATATTTTAAATTCAAATATTTACAATAAAATTTATATTTCGTGTTGCAATAAAAGGAACTACAGGAGTAGTTTTTTAGCTTTTACCATATAAAGGATGTGTACACACATTTTGAAAGTCAGTTTAATCATTATTTTGCGTACAAAAGATGAAAGGGTACGTGATCATTCATGCCGAATATTCGACTATTTCAGTACTCCATATTTTCTTTGAGCTTTATCATTTTTATCTGAACTTATTTATTTAAACTTATTTTATCTTATCTATAATTATTTTATCTTATAGAAGTTTATTTTTTTAAAATACTTATGTTATCTAAATTTATTTTATCTTAATTAATATGAACTTATTTTATTTTTTACGAATTTATATGAATTTATTTTGTCTGAAATATGGAGTAACTTAAAATAAGTCGAACATAATAGAATCTTAATTATTTAAGTCATTTATGACCGTATGAAAAAAAAAAACATTGAATTATATCCGAGTTATTTCTAATAAGAAATTCTTTTCTCCTGGTATTTATTAAACTTTAGCCGAATTTAAATTATTTTTGTTGGACTTAAATTATTTTACTAATTGGTTATTGTATTTGTTCATGGAAGTTTTTTTTTTTAGGTGCGAATGAGCCACAAGGGCGGGGATGAGAATCGAATCGTTTCCCCTTCAATACCTCAAAATTACTCTTCCATGTCTTTAAAAATTAAAATTAGGACATGCAAAAGACAAACCTGAAACCGGCCAAACTAACTCTTAAAGATTTGGAAATGAAACTGGATCGAAGGGTACTGATACCAAATCGGGTATCCACACACGTATTTATTTATTTTTTAGAAAAACAACTTTTAAACTTTTTTGGACTTGTACAATTTTTTTTATCGGGTCTAATAATTGAAATTTGTATAGTTGTAGGCAATTTAATTTCAAACCAGGTTTTAGTGCTTTTTTGGGCTCACTAATTCAATACAAACAAATTAATATATTGTTAGATTTTGTGAACTCTGTGAATTGGAGTGTATTCCATTGATCAAATATATAGTGATTACACTGAGTCCTAATAGAATTAGAAACACTAATATGACTAGAAGTCTAATATACTTCAAAATCCTAAGAGATTAAATCCTAGTAGATTTCTATCTCTATCATACCCCCGCAGTCGTAGTGGGAGGAGGTCGTACGCTAAAAATGGATCTGAAATCCAAAACCAATTGTCGAGGAATGCCCTTAGTGAAAATATTTGCAAACTAATACCGCGAAAGAACGTGCAACATCCATACCTGACCCAACACCACTTTCTCGCGAACAAAATGGATGTCCATATCCACATGTTTGGTGCGCTGATGTTGGACGCGGTTGCTGGATAAATAAATAACACTGACATTATCACAATAAACAATGGTGGTTTGGCGTAGAGGGCAATGTAACTCTAGAAGAAGGTTACGTAGCCAACACACCTCTCTAATGACGTTTGTGACGCCTCTATATTCTGCCTCTGCACTTGATCCAGAAAGAGTAGGCTGACGCTTAGAAGACCAAGAAATAAGATTGTCACCTAAGAAACAACAATATCGTGAAGTCGAACGGTGAGTGTTAGGAACCCACCCCAATCTACATCAGTATAAGTAATCAATCGCAAAGTAGATGTAGGATATAAGTGTAATTCGTGATCAATGGTGCCTTGAATATAACATAGGATGTGCTTTAATGCATATAAATGAGGCTCCCGTGGATCATGCATAAAAAGACACACATGTTGCACCGCATAGGCAATGTCAGGGCGAGTAAATATAAGGTACTGCAGAGCACCTGTCAGACTGCGGTACTGAGTTGGGTCCGCCATAGGAGGACCTGAAACTGCACTAAGCTTTGCATTAGTGTCAACAGGAGTGGCAACATGCTTACAAGTCCTCATGCCTGCACGTTCCAAAATTTCATGTGCATACTTTTGCAGAGAGAGAAGCATATAAGAAGGTGTACAGGAGACAAAAATTCCCAAAAAGTAATTCAGAGGCCCCAAATCAGACATCGGGAATTATATTTTCAAATGGGAGATCAATCTTTCACGCAAAGCATCAGATGATGTGCATAAAATTAAATAATATCATTAACATAAAGTAATAGGTAAGCCATATCATCACCATTCTGAAAAGTGAACAAAGATGTGTCACTTTTTGCAATGACAAAACCCATAAGTAATAGAAAATGTGAAAACCGTTGGTACCATGCACGGGGTGCCTGTTTTAGGCCATAAAGTGCCTTACAAAGCAAGCAGACATAGTAGGGAGCTCGTTTGTCAATAAAACATGGTGGTTGATGCATATAAGCTGTCTCCTGGAGATCACCATGTAAGAAAGCATTTTTAACATCAAGATGGTGAATAGACCAACGCCTTGCCATAGCAAGGCCCAAGACCGTGCGAGTAGTCGCCGGTTTGACCACCGGGTTAAAAGTTTCATCACAATCAACTCCCTTTTCTTATGACCTGCCATCACAAACAAGTCTAACTTTGTGCCGTAAAAGGTCACATTTATCATTTTTTTATGAAAAAAAATTCCACATGCAATTAACAATATTCACCCCCGTAGGTTTAGGCACCAATTCCCATGTCCCGGTATTAAGTAAAGCACCATATTCATCTTGCATCGCCGCATTCCAATTTCGGTCATTCGGGGCTAGCTTGTGATTTTTCGAAATAGGTGAGCGGGTTAGGTTAGGGTTAGTGGATTGCACATTGATGCCATATTTGGATTTGGTTTTGGCTCCTAGTAATGCAGGGAGAGAGTGGGGCCGGTCTAGTGGGCTGGAGTGGTCGGACACCACGAAGGGGAGGTAGTGTGTAACGTAGTTAGGCTGTACTGGGGGTCCTATGGGCCGATTGGGAGAGGTGCGGGTCCAGTCCACAAGGGATAGGTGTCATTGGGCCGCGTTGCACTCCTTGGGAAGGGGGGGGAAGTGTGCTGCTGGGCCTGTAAGGGGGAGGGTGGACTAAGCTCCTGCTGGGCAGTATTGTATAGGGAGTTGGGTCGTTGGGCCTGGTTGTGAAGAACATAAGGAGTTGAAGAGTTGTTGGGCAATGCATGCTGGCACGGCTCAAGGTTGGGCGTGGCGGATTGCTCAGGCCCACAGCCCAACCGCGAAGCGGACTGTCCAGTGGCACCTATTGGATACACTACTGGGTCGTCTCTAATTGGGCTGGTGTAAGCATTCTGCTGCAATATGTGAGAAAATAAGGGGCTGGGTTCATTGGGGTCCAAGAATGAGTAATCAGAAACTTGAAATTGTCCCAAATTCTGAAAGGGGAAGGTATGCTCATCAAAGGTGACATGACGGGAGATAATAATTTTCATAGATGAGAGATCTAAGCATTTATACCCTCTATGGTTCGTATGATAGCCTAAAAATACAAATGGGGTGGACTGAGGTGCAAGTTTATGTGGGGTCGTGGCTGATAGATTAGGAAAACAAAGACACCCAAAAATCCTAATGTGCTCATAAGAGGGAATATTACGAAATAAAATTTCGGCGGGAGTTTTATTAGCGAGTGTTTTAGTGGGCACTATATTTACCAAGTAGGTGGTCTTTTCTAATGAATCTACCCAATAAGGTGGTGGAAGAGAAGCATGAAAAGGGAGAGTACGATACATGTTGTTAATTGTTTTTATCATGCGTTCTGCTTTACCATTTTGAGAACAAGTGTGTGGACAAGAGAATCGAAAAATCAATCCATTCTGAACACAAAACAATTTAAACGGGTCATTATCAAATCCCTCCCATGGTTACAAGGTTAGTAACATATTTTTTTAGTTTTATAATTTGATTTAAAAAAATAATTCTAGGGTTTTTTTTATTTCAGTTTTTAATTGGGGATAAATTTTGTTGCAGTAAAATTGATCTGGCCATCAAATTTTATTTTATTTATTTTCTGCGTTTCCCATCAACTTTTTTAAAATATTTTTTTGTGGTTTACTTTGTTGCGTTTGTTCTGCTATTTTTCTTCAATTTTCTATTTAATTGGGTACTTTTTTTTGGCATGAATGTTTTTTTGCAGGGTTAATAATATCAAATTCGGGGAGGTTAAAATTGATCTGGCCAAGCGTCAGCATTTATCTCAAAAATTTGCAGGTATCTCTTTTCTCTTTCAAATTTGTTGATTGATTAGAAAGAGAAAAGATATACCATAAGATAAATTTATTCAAAGTGAGGAATACAATGCCTGGATTTCACCATAGCTCGGTAAGAAAAATTAATAATTCAATTTACATTAATTAAGATATTGTGTTTTGAACTTTGGAGAAAATTATATGATTATGAAGTAAGATATAATTCTTCGTTAAATACAAATTTTTGGTATGCATAATACACAATTACACATCGTAACTCTTTTCTGCTAGAGATTACAAGATACATGAACATTGAAAAGGTGTTTGTCGCTTTCTATGAAGGGAAGTAACACGAATATCAATGGAAAAAAAGTTAAACTAAAACTATGAAAATAATATGAGAATTTGACCCCCAAATGTGGGTTTCTATAGATGGTAAAAAGTTCAGATTATTCATGTTAATTTTTGGGGAACTTTGATAAGTTAGTCCCCATTTGTTTCCTAGGAAATTGGAATTGTAGTGACCATATTTTTAATTAAACATGCATACAATTCTAATTCACATTAATTCAAATTTCTCAAATAGTTTCCAATTAGAAAAAGACCTTTAGTTTTGGGGTGGTTGCGGGTGGTTGCGGGTGGTGGTGGTTGCTTTCGGGTGGTGGGGGGGGGGGTTGTGGTGGATTTTTGTGGTTGTGAGGGTGGCAGTTTTGGTGTTGGTCTGTTGGAGTTGGGTGGTAGTGTGGTGTATAAGTTGATCAATGTTTGTCAAGGAAGATGAGTTAAAGAGGAATTTGGGGGTAAGGTTGATACCCCGGGGGTGGGGAATCATGGTAAAGGAAATCTGGGGAATGAGAGGGGTAAAAGAATGATTGAAATGGATAACAAACAAACAACAAAGGGAATGAGAGGTATTGATATCCTTTTCCTTTCCTAAAGACTCCAGAACAAACGACCCCTAAGTTGCGTGGGTTTGTGGCCAAGTGGGGGTATGTTTTATCGTTTCACAAAAAAATTCCATTTACTTTTGTTATCAATTTTTTATTATAACTAGTGTGTGGCCCGGGCGATGTCCCGATCGCTACATTGAATAGTTAAAATTTTAGATTTTTCTTGAGCTCAATATTTGACGAAATGCATGTATACCTTAAAGTGAGAAACATCAATTAAGTTTGTCAACTACACAGACACACTACGTCATTTATCATGCCAAGTAATTTTTCAATTAGATCATCTTACAATTGTATAATTTGTTTTCTAATGGAACTAAGTGCTTCAAATTAATAACACCAAATTAGATATAAGCAGCCATGCAAGGTATTTCTATAGTTGATGCTTATGAGATTCATGACATCATGTTTCTTCATATAGTTGTCCTAATTATTTATTTTTATTTTTATTCAAAATATTCCATAGAAAATAAAAAATCAAATAAAAATTTAGTTGGTTTAGACATCATGTTAACATTTATTTATAAACTAATGTGAAGAAATAAACCACAATTGGTGGTTGGTTAAGATGGTAATGAGAATTAACATTCAGACATGAGGTCTAGAGTTCGAACCTCGTTGTATTGATTTTTGGTTATCCATGACATGACATACCACTTGGTGAGTGAATGATGTGGCGCAAAGGGAAGAGTACTACGTGACACATAGACGTTTTCCAAAACGCCTTTTAATATATTAGTATAGATTGTACAACTTACTAAATATTTGTGGGGGCCATTGGAGAGGAAGAAATAATAAAATAAGTATGGTCCCATACTAAAAATAGAAAGTGTTGGAAGTATTCAGGAACGGCCGAAAAAGAAAGGTGTTGCGAGTATTCTTGAACGAAGGGGGAGTTGTTATGTGTTGCTAGTTGCTTCTTCAATTCTCTGAGAAAGCTACTATTGTAACAAACTCTAGGCTAATGCCTAATTAATATGGAGTATAATCTCCTTTCCGCGTTAAAGAAAAAGAGCGGATACTGGTTCAAAAACATTAGGAATCAAAAGTGAACGACCCCACACAATCGTTTCCTAATTTTATTACCCGGAATCCAAATTACCAAATCTATTTTTCTTTTTTATTTCGGGTACCCAATTTTACTCACCCCTACAAAAATCAAATACATCTGTAGAACTTCTACCCATAATTTTTTAATTTGGAATGAATTATTATCTCTCCTCAAACTAAACTCCGTCCAGTCAATATCGCTCATTGGCTAGCAAAGAATATCAAGAGAAGTAAAGTGTCAAAATATATTGTTTGAATATTAAATATACAATGTATCTTATAATGTAATTATTTTCTTTTTTTATATATTTTTTAAATATCAATTAGACTATAAATGCAAATTTTAGACTGTATACTCCCTCCGCTTCCTTATAAAGTCGTCCCTTAATACTCGCCTCATTTCTATAAATGGCATACTTTTAATAATATTATATCATTTCTCTCACTTAACCATGGACCCACACATATTCATACTTCCTAAAAAACCATCAAAGAATTCAACCCTCTCCCACCCCCACCCCTTTATTTTACTAATTTCTCACTAAGTATTAAGAAACGATTTTTTCATGAAATGCCCATGAGGTTTCACAAAACGCACCTAATACACATGCGCGTTTCAAATCACATAATATACCCCTGTTTTTTTTAAATGCACCAAATGCCCTTAAATATCTTTAATGACTAACGATTGTTAACTCCGTTAGTATTAACCTCTAATTGCCTCTAATTAACTCTAGCTAACAAATATAATTGAATTTGAAGCCCAAAATTGAAGAACAATAAATCTGAAAATTGAAGAACAGATTAAACCCATAAAATTGAAGAAGAGAATATGAAATATTGAGAGTTTAATTCCTAAAATCGAAAATCTAAACTACAAATTCGAATTCTAGTGGCTCTAATCTCTCTCTAATCTACCTAAATTCTGCTGTTTTTCACCCCTTGTTGCTGTTGCTGCCGCTGCTATTCTATGATCACGAAGAACTCGACTCCAAAATCTAAATTAGGAAAACCAACGAAAATCAAAATCTGAAAAACATAAAACAAATCATGTTGCGCTATTCTCTATCTCCTCTAATCAAAGATGCCCCCTCGAACCAAAAAGAAGAACAGAAATGCTGCAGAATGAATTCGAGAACGAAATTCTGATTTGTATTGGGCGAAGTAGAATAGCAGTAGTTGCGATTAGGATAGAGAATAACGCAGGGTAGTTAGAATTAGATTAGAGAATTCGAAATAATTCGTATATTAGAATGAATTTCGTTTTCAGATTTTAAATTCTTTTCCGATTTTGTTTTCTTATTATCGTTCTTGGGGCCGAGTTCTTCCGCCGGAAGAGATAGCAGCAGTAGTAGCAAATAGGCGAGTAGAATAGCAGCGATTGGCATTAGAGTAGAGGGGGATTGGAATCGAATTTGTAGTTGAGAATTTAGGAATCAAACTCGATCTCAAATTTCAGATTAGCTTTTCCAATTTTTCTGGTTTATTTTGTTCTTCATTTTCAGGTTTATTTTGTTCTTCATTTTCAGATTATCAAACTCTCCAATTTTTCTGCTGCGTTATTTACGATTTCAATTCACTTCAAAATCTTGGGTTCGAATATTGGGGGGTTTGAGTTAGCAATTAATGTTTGATGAAGATGGTTTGAAGAAGGAAACATTATGGTTGGGTTCACCATTTTGATACCCAGAAAAAGGAGACGTGGGATTGAGAGGAGAGAGGGGATTTAGAGTTAGTTAGGGTTCATTAGGTGTTAATTAGGATTAATTAGGCTAATCAATAGTTAATTAGGGTTAAATTAGATTAATTAAGAGTTAGACTTCCGTTAAGTCTAGGGGCATTTGGTGCAAATATGTTTAAAATAGGGGTATATTATGTGAATTAAAACACGCAGCCGCGCATGTGTATTTGGTGCGTTTCGTGAAACCTCAGGGGCATTTCATGAAAAAACCGTTAAAAAAATCTCACTATCAACTACCACCTAATAAATTAAAAAGTTAATTAAATTGACTAAAACTTTGTGACGGTCAAACCGGGGCGAGTATTGAGGAACGAAGGGAATGTACAAATTTGATCATTAATATATAATTTTTTTTAAGTAAAAATTATAAAAAATTGATATTTTGAAAATACACATTAAGACAAATATAACAAGATCCACGTGAATATGTTTTATCTTACGTATAAATCTCCAATAAATCAAGGTAGAATATGTGAATAGTGTTGCGGGCATTAAAAACGGTGGAAGTGTTTTATAATGCGGATTTTTCATGAAATACCCCCGAATTTTGGCGTAATTCACCAAATGCCCCTCGACTTTCAGAAATTCACCAAATGCCCCTCACAAATGACTTAATACCCAAAATACCCTTACTAATGACGCGCCGTTAGTCCTCCGTTAGCCTAATTTTTAAACTCACCAAATACCCCTATTTTATTACTTATTTCACATAATACCCCTATTATGAAACTTAATTCACCAAATACCCATAACTTAAAATTACCCATTTTGATGCTCAACGGTTAGTTTTTGTGTTTGAAAATTAGTCGTTGCTTATTGTTTGCTTATAAAAACCCCTTTTCTGACTATTTATATTGTTTTGTTAATTTCTTATCACTTTTGTCATGAGTTTTATTTCAAAATCATCATCCACACCCATGAATCCACATATGTAAGAGTCCCAAACAATTTCTAATATTGTGGGAGGAAATTTCCATTCGAGGCTCCTATACAACACTCAGTAAGTTTCAATTATGATCCAATAAGTTCAGGCCTCATCCAGTAAAGACAATGCACTTTAGCTGAGCAAAAGTCCAAAAAACACCCCTTTTCAAAGGAATCTTATGTGAGTGAAGCTGAAGTAATTCAATTTAAATCTAACACCTTAATTTTCTTATTGTCCGAATGGTGAAGATACTAAGAAATCAAGTTCAATAACGCATACATTTTTATCACAACCTCGATTTCAACTTGGATTCATGATGTGAAAATATTGAGTTTGGAGGCAAATCTTTGTCCCAAGATTCGTGTTTTTTCACTAGTTCATGAGATTTGGAACATACTTTAGTTTCATTTTTTTCTTGTTCCCTCAAATCCAAAAATAGATATTTGTCCATAAATCTGACTATCTCAATAGGACCTAGCTCAAAAGAAAAATGGGAAAACCTTTATGCCTCGACTGTAAAGTTGAGAGAAAATTAGGAGATGGAAGAAAGATGTTTGGAGGCAGTAGAGACAAGAGACAAAAGGGAGTTAACGTTAAATAGGTGGCATGGAAGCGATATAAGCCGAGGTAGCTGGAACATATGCGTTAGAATAAAACTAATAGGAGCTTTATTTTTAATCTGTTTGCACATGTTAAAGATATTTCCCATATTGGAAAAGGAATACCTTCCGATTGCGTGGTAAATATAATTACTTGGTCACATAAAGACTAAGGTACAAAAGAAGTAGCTATTTTCTTGAAGAGTTGCGACGTTTTGAGGTGTTTTTAAGTTATTGGTATTTGGTGAACTAAGTTTCAGAATAAGGGTATTTGGTGAAATAAGTATTAAAATAGGGGTATTTGGTGAATTTGAAAATTAGGTTAACGGAGGACTAACGGCGCGTCATTAGTAAGGGTATTTTGGGTATTAAGTCATTTGTGAAGGGTATTTGGTGAATTTCTGAAAGTCGAGGGGCATTTGGTGAATTACGCCAAAATTCAGGGTATTTCGTGAAAAATCCGTTCATAATGCCTACATTCACATATTTCGCCAATCTAATACGAGGTGGATTGTTTAGAAATTTCTCTCAAACTCCAACTTGCGTTGCTCTCATTTCCTTCCTCTTCCTACCTTCATCCAATAAAAAAAATCGAGTAGTTGTATCACCACCAGTAGTCGGCGGCGCCTCTGCCATTCTGGATTTTCAATTTGGAGGATCCCGACCACCACTCCTTCTCTGCCGCTTCTATTCTCGGTGTTCACCACAGTGTAAAACTTCTTTTTCCTCATCTATTTTCTTCATTTTTATCGAATTTTTGCGAATTTCTTGTTGATTTTATTTATATTTTATACATCTAGAAAGTGTTTAAATACATTATGTTGCCTGATATGATGCTTCAAATGATGAAATATGTTGTTAAAATATATTCTGGTGGGTTTTTTTGTTGGCATTGTTTTTGTGTTGAGCATAATAAAGTTTTGTTTGATTGATTTTTTTTATACACACGTATCGTTTTTTGAGTTTGATTGAATAAGAATTTGGCAATTTTTTATTTTTAATTTGAATTATGGAGCTCGAGGAAATGTAGGTGGTGGTGTATGTTCCTGAGAAGTAGTGTATTAGGTTAGATTTGAACCCCTGATGCCTTAAGAAGGTTGATGATTAACAAAGCCTCAATTCAGCCTAATTTTGCAGGCTTTTGTTTATTACCAGGTTGGGAGGTCCTGTTCACTTTGGAACAAATATAACGAAAATAGAAGAGAGGTGAGTAGATAACGGGTGAGTGAGCCCAACTTTTGTCTAAAGTAAAAGAAAAAGGTGAAAGGGTACTTAATTTTGGGACATACTTTTGTGGTAATATGGAAATCTAATATAGGCCGACATTAGTAGAAGATGATTGTGCTGCTATGCTTTGCAGGCTTCAAGTTCTTCTTGCTTAGTTATTTGAATCATACTTGAAATGTCTTGGTTTGACGAGGTGTAGGCGTAGATGTTTAAGATAAGAAAATGTTCCTTTGGAAGAAATGGTTCATTGAGGGGGTGAGTTTCATCAGAAATATGCTCTTTTGTCCCTCGTATTAAATTTTCTGTCTATAGCCCCACTGTAACCTGATTCACCAGTATGAGATTGGGTACGGGTTCGCAATTCGATATCTATTTTGCTAAATTAGACTAAACTTGTAATTTGCCTTTTCGGTTGGCGGTTCATGGGGTGATTAGGGAATTAGGTAACTCTGTATAAGCATGTTGTGGGCAGGTTTCCGGTGCTTTATACATTTTAATAGTTATCTTACAGAGCCATAAATGAGAGAGCTTCTCATATTTTCGCTTGGCTAGTGCCTTGTGGGTGCTATTTATTTTCCGGACGATGATTTTGCAGCGTAAGAGCAGCGTAAGATGTGTTGGTCATTGCTAATATGCTATGGGTTTTAGATTTGATTTGGATAAGTGGCTGAGAAAATAATTCTGTTGACATTTGATGGCTATCAGATACTTAGATGACTCTCAGGCTTTCGGTTGATTCTGTTTTGCTGCTTAGTTTTTACATAGGCATGTAATCAGTGCTTAACCACTTCAGAGGCTCAGACATCTTCAGAACTTTTCATTCTTCTTGTCACTGCTTTCCTTGGGAATTATTGATCGACAAGTGCCCTCGAGAGTTGTATAATATAGAATGTTACGCTGGCGTGCTGGACAGCCTATAAGATATCGAGAAACTTCTAATTGGTTTTTGTCCTTCGAAAGTATAGGGTCATTCAGGTTGACATGCTACTAACCCCCGTCAGCATTTATCTTAGTAAACACGATTCAAACTGGTCTAATCCCATCATTAATGTGTAAAAGATAAGCCGTCCTGTAGTGTATTGGAAGGACTATAAGAAGTAAACGCTCAAGCTAGCTTAGTATCCTGGAGTCCATTGGATGCAATTCAATGTCAGTGTAAACTTTAGAGATAACTTCCATCTTAAGAAGTTGCCTCCTTATGTAAAAGGTTTCTGTGAAATATTGGATGAGCTATGGGTAGTTCTTCCATGAAAACTACATGAGAATTTTTTGACCTTTCAAAGATTTTATGAAATATGTTGAATAGTATATCAGGAGGCATCTGAAACATATTCTGTTAATTATTACTCTGGTGTACACTCTAAACAACATGAGGTCGATATGGATGCTTATCCTGCTTCTGCTATAGGACTTCAAAAACTACATGAACTTTTTGACTTTCTAAGATTAGTGAAATATGTTGAGTAGTACATCAGGACTATCTGAAGCATCTGCTGTTAATTAGGACTCCGGTGTATACTCTTAACAACGTGGGGTCGATATGGATGCTTATCCTGCTTCTGCTATAGGACTTCAAATTTTAGATGTAGATGCTAGGTAATGTGAAAGAAAAGACAGCACAGGGTTGATTGGGGTAGGGGGAAACATTCAGAAGATATGCAAAGAGTGCCAGACTTTGATTTAATATCCTTTATTGACTTTGGTTAAAAATCAGGTGCTTAGGATATTATTTTTCTGGCTCATACTTTTTACTTGCTGCACTTGAGTAACGTCTAGGGAGATTTGAAACTCCCGCTTATAACTTGAAAAGACAGACTGACTGACTGACTTGCGTAGTGCATGATATTCTTTATTTGAGATTGTGTGATGATATTTTTGCCTTCCCTCTTCTAGTCCCTATATATCTTTTTTTTTTTTTTTTTTTTAACAGGTAAGATTTTATTAATAACAGGAGGAGGTTTTTGCAGACAAAAAACCCCCTCTATGAAAAGGGAAAAGCCATAATCTCCCTAGGAGGGGACAACCCCCATTGTTCGAAGTAAACCTCCACCTACAATAATGTTTCCATCAACCTAAGGCTCGAAGTACCTGAAAACACTAAACAAAATTACAACTGTTTAAACCAATCCCCATTACTATTCACTAGTAGAACAATTTTTTAGGTAATAGAGTTCTAATAAACTTTCAAAATTTCGAATACATGTCTTGATTCTCTGGATTACATCATCAGGAGCCTCCACTTTCAATAAGCACAGTTCCGGTTTTCCAGATCTCATATACAGCAGCATCATAATAAAGCTTCTTCTGCAAAACATTTAGCCGTCTTGATTTCGTATGCCATTTCCAAATAACCTGTATATGTGAGCTTGTGCAGGCAACATTCAACCAAGTAAAAAGTACTCCCTCCGTCCCTTAATTTTTGCCCCGCTTTCCTTATAAAGTCGTCCCTTAATACTCGCCCCGTTTCTATAAATAACATGCTTTTACTAATATTATATTATTTCTCTCACTTACCTTGGACCCACATATGTTCCTACTTCCTTAAAATAACATTAAAAATCCAACTCACCCCCACTCCCACCCCCTTTATTTGACATTTCCCACTAACTATATTAAGAAAATACCCCACTATCCACTACCACCTAATAAATTAATAAGTCAATTAAATTGCCTAAAACTCTGTGTCGGTCAAACCGGGGCGAGTATCAAGGGACGGAGGGAGTAGCAGGTAGAATTTTACTACTATAATTACACTGAAAAAAGAGACGAGCGATTGACTCATTTTCAGTACTACTGATTAAGCACAAAGGACCAACACCTACCCCATATGAGTGGAGAATCATGGTAGTCCCCAGTTTTTCCTTGCATAACCAATGAACCTATGATTAGGCACACTTAGCTTATTCCATACCCATCTATAACAAGAAACTCTAGGAGCAGTAGGCCAGTACCTTAAAGCCAATTTTAACCACTTTGGATGGAATAAACACTTTTAGCACTTGGGATCCAGGTTGAGCCAGAATAGTCTTCTCTGAGCCTGTCCTTGATTTTTCGGATTTGACTTCCATTACCAAGTGGGGTCTTTAGGGGGCTCCACCACAGTTCCCTTTTAATGTAAATGTGATTGACCCATTGAATCTATAAGTTGCAAGTCTTAATCCTTTAATTGCAATATTCCACGCAGACTTGGCTATAGCTGACATATACCGGTGCAAACAATTATGGATATCCAAACTCTCTTCTGCCTTGGATCTACATAAAGTATTTGCAAGCTATCAGAGCATTCTACTACTCCCCTGTTTATCTTGTTGGAGCTGGATATCTCTAAAAGACTGTTTTAAATGTCCTGATTGAGCGTAGTGGTGTTAAGAATTTAGGAAAGTCATTTGGATACGAGTATGATAATTATTGTATATTGCTAAATATTGTATCGTGAAATAGGTGGTTACCTAAACTGTCTTTAGAAAGTGAAAGTTGGAACCTGGTGGCACTTGAGTTATACACACTGGAACTTCTCATCCTCAGTTTTACTGTCTTTGTACCAAAAGGAGAACATAGTTACACATAAACTCTAGATAAAAACAATCTGAATCTGGCAATCTGATCTGATCACTGCTAAATGCTAATTGTTAATTGAAGAACAATGACGAGTAGCTTTGCTGTTTTAGCCTTCTTGTATCATATGAATCCCTGAAACCAAAAGAGAACTCACCAAAGAAATGAGAAAAGCCACTGTGTTTGTCTACTCTCTCTTTATGCTTTGACCGCCTCATTCGTTGTTGGGTTGTTCCAGCCGTGACACATATGTGCTATTATGGTGACTAGTACACTTTTTCGAGGTTGAGTGAAAAACAGAAAAAGTAAATAATCACGAGCTGTAAATTGTCAGACTGATATCTTTTCATGTGTTTCTATTGTTGAATTTCCTTCTTGCCTGACCGGACGCCAACTTTATCAAGTTTTGGAGGAAAAACTGGGTATCAGAGAAAGCACATACATTTACATTGTTAGAACCAAAATTTTCACACTATTCCTTTTATTTCCCTCCTTGCCCTTCACCTCCTTCCTTGCGTATTTCGGGTTTCCTTTCTAACCAAGATTCCAAATTCATAGAGTATTAGTCTCACAATAATATACTTCCTCCAATTCTTTTTAGTTGCAACACTTTGCTTTTCACGCTTGCCAATGCTATCTTGAACAATTAATATATTAATTACCGATAAGTAAAAATTGATTTTTGCAAAATATACATTAAGAAGAATCTAACAAGATCCCACATGAATATGTTTTTCCTAAAGTATAGATCATCAAAAATAAACAAAGTAGATTATGTGAATAATGAAAAAAACAAAGTGTTGCAGCTATTTTGAAGCAGAGGAAGTATATTTCTTGTGTTGTGATTCTTGGTGTTTTGAGTGGTTTCATCCATTTCCGCTATGCTTAAGTTTGACCTTTGCCTGGATCCTCCCAATTTTTATGATTTCGTCTCCTATGGTTCCTATAAATTTGAGTCTTAGATTCTTAGTGGATAAAGGTCATAAAACAACAGATTGTTTAACTTGAATTAGAGATCCACTGCATTATTTTCTAGGTGTTCAAAACTTTTATGTTAGGTCTAAAATCCTTTCTTTTGCAGAAAATGTGAAGGAAACTTTTTATCCTTTAGGTGCAAACTTCCATGGTTTGACCGGTAAATTGGTAATTAGTCCGTTTTGCACTATATACTAATACTCCAAATGATTTGGCTTGGCTGATCTGGCATGTCCATGGTCAGAATGACTTGGCTTGGCTGATCTGGCATGTTCAGCACACTTTGAGCCACCTATATTTTCTGTACAAGGGGAGGTTGAATTTTTTAAATAGTACATTTTCATTTTAAAATTTGTGAATAAGATTGGTTTTTGCAGCCATACAGTTAAGACTGTCTATGTCTTCAATTTCTATAAAAAACCGTCACCTCGTGAACCATAAGCCCGATCACTTCTGAAAGCCATTATTTTGCATCATGCTATTTAGTTTTGCGTCCAGCCAAAAGCCCGCCATCAGACTGTTTGTCTTCGACGAAGAGGAAAGTAGAGGGGGGGATAATGAATGTGAAAATGTTGGACTATTTTCTTCCGCCTCTTTTTGCCCTCTACCATGTTTCTCCAGCACTCGTATAGTCATACGTACTGGAACTTTTCATCCTCATCTTTACTGTCTCTGTAGCACAAATTTGAGCTCCGAGGGTGCTGGTGGTTTGGAGACTCTGGATTGAGCAAGTTCATAGATTTCTTTTCCCAGAGATGCAGTGTGTGATTTCTAATATGAACTGCAAATAAATTTTATAGATAAATTGGAGTTTTTCCTGCAGCATAGAGATTATTACGTTAATGTTAAAGACCTCCCCCCCCCCCCCCCCCCCAACACACAACCACCACCACTACCCCCAAAACAAAAGCAATAAATAAATAATAAAAATGTAGGCATGTGGCAAATGAATGTTTAATTGAAGCACCTTAGTTGAGATTAATATGTTTAATTGAGACATCTTTGTATAATTTTTCTTGTGCATCATCTGTAGAATTTGACAATGAAGAAAGGCTTGCACCCTCAGATGCAATGGATATCCTACGTCACACAGAGTGGTAGATTACTGAATGTCATGATGAGTAAAATTCACCGAGAACCCAAAGTCTACCACTTCAGAGCAAAACGTCAGATGGCTCAAAGCTTGGGTCAGATTGCCAAGTTCAAGCGCCGTTATGAGCAGGAGCAAAAGGATGAAGTTAACAAGGAAGAAAAATAGGACCTCTAGCTTTTTCTGTTTACTAAAACTCAGTTTCAATGTGTTGAAATAAATTTATTATCTTGGCATTATCTGACAGGAATTTCAGTACTCTCATTTGGAAGGTACTTTCTTCCGTTATCTTAATCCTTGATTTCTGCTTAGTTTTAGGAAAATATCCGGAAGATATCACTCCAGATCACAGTATTGATTACTGATTACTTTTCATTTGAGACAAATTGGGGAAGAAATTATTTGCAGATAAAAACATCCTTGTTACTTTATTAGCAGATCTGATTTATTAGCTTAAACAGAAACATGGAGCTGAATCTTTTATTGCCTATATATATAAGTCAGCAACAACTTCTGTGTGTCAAAGTTCTCATCAATAGGTAAAAATGCATTCATTCATTTTAAACATTGCTCTGTTCTTTATCTTGATAGCTTCATCATCAACTCTATGCAATGGGTTGACGAGGAAGGTGAGTGGCGAGACAGACCCAATAGTACTAACATGTAGGAAGGTGACTGATTTCGGGTTCTGTGTCATCACACTCCGGTCAGATCCACGAAGTGCCAAAGCGAGTGTCTACGGGTTGGCCCAAATAGCCCTTGGTAAGCTCGGGAATCATGCAAAGGACACTTCAAGCTATACCCGAGAGCTGCAAAAAGGTTGCCCTGTTCAGATGAAGAGGGCAGTTGGTGTTTGTGTTCATTACTATTCCATAGCTACTCTCAAAGATGTCCCTGCTGCTGTTAAATTTTTGAATGCCAAGGCGTATGGAGTCGCCAAAAAGGCGGCTTCAGCTGCTATGATGGATGAGGCACAGTGTCAGGCGGTAATTAACAAGAACCCTTCACCAATATGGCAAATGTTGAATAGCAGGAACGAATATATGCATGATTTGTCTCAATTATCTAGTGATCTTATTGGATTAATAAGGTAGTTTTAATTTTTTATTGAAGGCATAAGAACGAAATTTCTGTTACTCCATTGATCATTGCGACTGCAAACTAGTGCTACCATTGATGTAGGAGAGCAGTTGTGGTGAGATTGACTTGGATGTTTTATTTAGGCCTTTCGTTTATCCCATAATAAATATTCAATTTTATCACCAAGTGCTAATTAGTAATTAGATACCTTTGGGATCCCTACGTTTGTGGACAATAAAACAAGGTTTCAGGGAAATTATACAAAATTACTATATTATATAGGGAACATCTGACGTCTCTTCAAAAAAAGGAAAAAAAGAATGTCTGATGTGGCGTAAAAAGTTGGAGTTTTCAATACCCTTAATTGAACTAAAATCACTATATTTATTATTTTTTATTTTTTACTCCATATTATCAGTAATATTCAGGTCAGTTCAGGAGCATTCAGTTAATTCCAGGCCAGTTCAGCTCTAAAAAACAGGGTTTAACTTTAACCTGGTCCTTTATAGCACACACCGCTCCTCCTTCCTGCTCCTTCCTTCCTATATCCTCACCCAAAAACAAATTTGATTTAAGAGAAATTATTGATGGGGGGATGCAAAAGAATCCAACATGATAAGGTCAAACAAGTAGGTGTTTCATTTCAAATTTGGAATTTTACTTTAATTTGGGGATTTCAATTTAATTTGGGGATTTTGGTTTCAGTGATTTGTTTTACAGATTGGGAGTAGTTGGTAGTGGTTAGAGTTGTTATGAATTAAATTCATATTGAAATTGGGTATTGCTTTATGAATTAGGAAAAATTACTTTAAATAATCCAACATTTTGACCATTTTCCGTTAATAATCCAACCTTTTGATTATTATCTAATAATCTAACCTTTATACCCTATTAATTTTTATTGCACCTAAACCACTTGCAACCGGCACAACAAGTCATCACCTTTATTTATTTATTTTTATTTATTCTAAAAAGAACCCATCCTTCCTCAAAACTGATTGCTGTATTTTTTTTCCTTTTTGATGGAATTATTTTATTTATATTTCTTAAAATTAATTTTACCTTTATGTAACAAAAAATTTCTCTCCATCCTTTTATTGTCTGTACCGCACCACCACCACAACCACTACCCAACCAATTAAACCAACCATCTTTCTCCTTCACCTCTCCTCCCCACCGTCTATTCTTCACCACCAACAAACAATCACTAACACCCAAAATCAACCACCACTGCTAATACCCCTCACCTCGGAATGTCCCTAGCTCTGTCACCACCATCAAAACCATCTACAAAGTGGGGCGGCAAAATCTAGCAGATATATAACCACACCCTCATCAAGATCTACAAATCCGTTTCCTCATACTAAAATTTCAATTGAAATTCTCTTTAGTTATTTGAGTAATCCTTCATTAATTTTTTTACTAATCATAAAAAAAAAAATCAATAGAAATTTCACTAGTTGAAGAGGCATAACTTGTTGGTGATTGACAAGAAGAATAAAGAAGGAATGATGATGAAGCGGAAGAGGAGGAGTTGCGGTGGTGGATATAGGAGATGAGGAAGTTTTTTTTTTTAATGTAATTCAAAGAAATAATATTAAAAATGAAAAAAATGGTTTTTATAATGGATTTGGTTAAGGGTTAGAGTTCTGGTGGAGGCCGCGACTAAACAAGGAGGAAGGGTAAAGAAAAGAAGAAAGAAAAAAACTAGAAAAAGGAAGAAGGTAAAGGGAAAAAAAAATATATATTAATTATTTTCTAATATAAAAATAACAAATGGTTGCATGACACGTATATAGGTGACCTGCTATACCGGGTTGGTGACTTGTTAGGTGCAATGAAAGTTAATGGGGTGCAAAGGTTAGATTATTAGATAATAATCCAAAGGTCGGATTATTAACAGAAAATCGTCGAAAGGTTGGATTATTTAAAGTAATTTTTCCTATGAATTAAGGTTTTTTATGTTGTAGAATTTGGGAATTTTTAATTTTAGACAATTAAACGGGTTTAGGGTTTAAATGTGATTGTTGTTGGATCTTTTGTGACAAGTTGAATGAGTTGATTATCTGGAGCACATGTGCAAAATCTAACATCCTAGACTCACGAAAATCCAAGTCGGACATTCATAGCTTGCAAGTACTATAATAGAGAAACATACACTCGAACTTGTACTTATTTCTATTGGCTTGTTAAGGAAAGCACTGAATGACATAAGGTTGTAATAAACCAACAACTTGTAGAAAAAAAAAAAGTTGACGAAAATGGAGATGGATGCATTGAAGGAGGTTGATGATTTGAAGTACTAGAACATCTTGATGGACGAGGTTGATTCCCTCAAACGGAAGAATCAATAAGTGGGGTTTGAGAGAGAAATTATAAAATAATGCAAAAAACATTCAATGAGGAAGTGGCGCAAGTAAATAAAAACATCTATTTTTGGTAAGTGATGCGATAAGTCTTATTGATGAATCAAAATGTCTTGCACGTGATAAATTTTACACAATATTTTGTAAGTTTTATTATGTTTTCATTAACTTTTATATTATGAAAAAGGAGTTGAAGGATGAATATTTAAAAGGATTAAATGATTATTTTTATACGTTATTAGTGATTTTGAAAAATTAATTTTATTATAATGAACAAGTTTATCACAAAAATAGATGACTTTTACATATATCAGGGTAACTTTTACTCCAGTATACACCACTTTTAAATAAGAAGTTGTGTTAACGAATAATACAAATCAAAGGACATAACCGTAAATAAGTATACTTTGAAGATATAAATTTAAACTCAATTTTTATTCATTTAATCTCAAGTTTTATTCAATTATTCTGTTTTCTTTTTATTTCCACTATTTTTAATAATGTTGTTACCGATATAATTACGAAAATACAATGTAATTTGCGGTATTCACGAATCACAAATACATGCTCGTCCATGTATACGCTACCCGGCCCTTGAGATGATGAAGAAACAATCTTTGAGCTCTTAGATCGAGCATATTGTAATGATGATTGGCGTTTGAGTTTTCCCGACCACTGTGTTCGCGTTGGCGGTCCGACGAGAGATGTAAAAAGCATGTCAAAATCAATATTGGATGCAATGGGTGATCAGGTAACCTCGTTCTTCTTCAAAACCGTCAAGGAAAGAAAGGCCCATAACTTCATTGGCGCCATTAAGAAAGACAACGGGGAGTGGATTGCGGACCAGAATAGTTTGAAAGGAGAATTATATTTCTGGATGCCAGTCCTCAAGTGGAGGAGGAGGAGGAGGAGGAGGTGGTGTCTGATCCTACAATGCAAGAATGGCTTTCGTTGGAAACGGGCAACGATATTTGTGACATGGTCAAGAGTGTAACGCCCCGACTTTTCCGCACCTTAATTAGCGGATCACTTGCAGCGGAATTAGGCTTAATTAATCCTGGGACCTGTGGGTATGGACCCACAAATAAAATAATCCTTAATAACATTCCATAAATAATACAACTTTCCCATAAAATAAATATAAATCAATATTCTTATAACAACCTCAATAACAGGATTTCCATAATAAATAATTTCTCATCTCGATATCTCCATAATAAATAACCAACTCCAGTAATAACTCTCGTTTGAGCAACTTGAGCTCCTTAATCGAACCTGTGCATCATCATAAAAATAGAAAACAGGAAAAACATAGAAAATACAAAAATGAGTAGAAAACTCAGTAATATTACTCCAGCCCGTCAAAACGATTTTGTTTTTGAAAATCATTTGGCACATATCAATCATTAGCATTTATTGTTCGGAAATAACTAATTTAATCTCGTTATCTTGAAAACTGTTCCGGCAAGTAATCATTTCCTTTACAGCTCATTGACAAGTACAGGCTTTGGCGGGACTTTTCTTACATCTTTTCAGGGGGGAACTGTTTCCCAAACTTTAACTTTAACTTTAACATGGCCTCTACCTGTAACTTGCCCATTTACTAGTTCAGTTCACTTTTCCAGGCCGACAAAATCAACATCGTATTTCTTTAAAATAACTTTATAAAAATCATAATTATTTCCGAACAATTAACATCATAAGATAGTAATATATTATCATAATCGTACTCATAAACTTTAAATCATATATCATGCCATTAGCACATAAATCACATAATAATCATATAATCACACATAACACACATACGGGCATATAAAGCTTAAATGCTGGACATAATAGTTACCTCAATCAATAATCTGTATTGCTTAACTCAACTCTCAATTCGTAACATACTCCTTGACAATCAACCTTTACTCCTTAATTTGCATAACCATAACCTCAACAATAAATAAACATAGGAATTAATAATTAATAATTATTACACATTATGTAAACAACCCTTATTTAATTAATTGCTTACCCCTTTTTGTCTTTCCCCTTAACTTCCGGTCAAACAAGCAAAAGCCCTTAATAATATATACTCCATCACATAAGCAAATTAAAGCCCAATTTATATTTGCTCCTTAAACTCATGAGTCATGGTCCACTACCAATTAGAAACCCTTTTTCTTTGTACTTTTGGTCAATTCACATAAAAGAGGAACACACAAGCAGTAACAACGAGATACTCCGTACTGGGCAGCGAAGAACAGAGGAAACAATAGCTTCACCAATCCGACTGAGAAAAACAAAGTGGCGAAGCAACACCGGTGCGGAGGAGCTCCTGTGGTACAAGGTGGCCGAGAAATAAGGTAGTGGCAACATCAGGCCATGGCTGCCGCAAAAATCGCAGATAAAGGAGGGAGAAAATGAGCGAATCGGGTTTCGGGTTTTACAATTTATGGGTTTTAAATGGACGGTGCTCATGGGTAATTTTAGAAGTGCAAGAAGCTTTTATGGCTTGGCTATGGCATTTATAGCTCACGAAAAGAGGAAGAAAATAATGGGAAATTACCCAACTTGAATTAATAAGATAGAACGTTGAAAATGGTTTTAAGATGACTGAAATTGAAGTGCAATATATACATATTATTGACATGGTGAGTCATGAAGTTGAGAAATTCTTTAACATTTGGCAATCAAACTATCAGCCACGCAGGGAAGGAGAAGAAATAATGGATTTTGATTTGTACAATAGAAGTCAAACAACTTGGGGAACAAGCTCTCTTTTTACACGTATGAAATGAAGAAGTAAAAATGGACTTTGGTCTTTTAATTGACCAAGGGTAAAACTGTATTTTACAAAGATTAAAATGAATAATCAGATTTTTGGAGTAATGAAATGGGCTTGTACAAAAATAAATTGGGCTCAATTAATTGGTATTATGTCACAATAAAAAGGTAGACATAATACGATAAATAAAATAATATCGGAAAAATTTAGGACGTAATTACGTGAATAATCGTAATTACAGATTAATAAAAGAGGCTTAAAATACGGGGTGTTACAAAGAGTTTTTTCAATGGGAGTCGTATGTTAGCCGAAACAAATAAGACTTTCATTGCCCTTATTCCAAAGGTTCTTTGCCTGGAAAAAGCTTCGCAGTTCAGACCAATTGGCCTTTGCAATACATCATATATGATCATCTTAAAGTGTCTCGTGTTACGAATGAAAAAGATCATGGGTTCGATTACTAGGGAGTTCCAGAATGTTTTTGTTCCAGGTTACTTGTTGATAATTGCTTAATAGCTCATGAGTTCATGCAGTTTGTTAAGAAGAGGAAGAAAGGTAAAGATTTTGCAGGGATTCAATTCTGAAGATGGATTTAACAAGGCGTATGATAGGATCAGTTGGGCCTTCGTGTGTAGAGTCGTTGTTGCGTTTAACTTTCCGGATTCGTGGGTCACCTGAATTATGGAATGTATTTCAAAAGCCTCTTACTCGGTTCTAGTGGATGGAGAAGTCTCGGACCAATTCAAACCCGAATGCGATCTCCGTGAAGGAGACCCTCTTTCTCCCTATATCTTCATCATGTGTATGAAAGTTTTATCACGGAAAATGCTGCAGTTACAGGATGATAATCATGTGCGGGGGCTAAAGTTAAGTAGAGGAATGCCTAGAATTAATCACTTGTTCTTTGCGGATGATGCAATGTTCTTCTTCAATGCTACGCCTGACTCTTGTACGAAGATGAGAGAAGCTCTTGATGAGTTCAGTTTGATTTCGGGTGAGGTTGTCAGTTTAGAAAAGTCTTTCATTATCTTTTCCCCGATACCCCCAGGAGGTTTATCTCGTTTTTGAGAAAACCTTTGGGGATGAAAAATAAACATACAATTTATATTTGGGATGCCCGATGGATGTGGATGGTAGGAGCTCTCAACAGTTCGAGTTCATTGTGGAACGGATAGCAAAAACAATCTCATCGTGGAAGTTCATCACCCTCTCCTAGGCAGTTAAGCTGATTTTGGTAAATAGCATAATTGTGGCAATGACTTCCCATGTGATTTCCCTTTATATGGTTCCTAAGAAAATCTTAAGGAAGATCACGAGCTTGTCCACAAAGTTCTGGTGGGCTACATCGAGTGATAAACGACCCATCTATTGGAGGAGTAGAGCTTTGTTGGAGAAGCACGTGCCTGAAGGAGGTTTAGGGATAAAAAATATAGAGCATCTGAATACTGCTCTAGTCGGTAAACAAGCATGGAGGATCCATAAAAACCCGCAACTTCTTGTCAGTCGAGTCATTACAAGGAAAATACAAGGTCTCCCCCATTACAAAAGATAAACAGATCATTAACCTTCGTCTGCCGTCTTGGGGCTTTAGAAGCATGTTTTGAGCATCAAGAGCCCTAAAAGAGGGGGTGGGTATGTGTGTAGGGGATGGCATGTCAGTGAGTATAGAAGAGCATAAATGGGTGAATGGTGAGCAAGTTAAGAAAAATAGGGGTGCAGGCACAAGCATTATGAGGGTTGCAGACAGGGTTGCAGACCTCATGATGGAAGATAAGTGTTGGAACCCTACACTAGTATGGGGTTCTTTCGACACCGCTACAACTAGAAAGATCATGGCAATTCACGTTAGCAAGATGGATTAGGAAGATTTAGAGTACTGGCACCCAATTGTGAATGGGCTATATTTCCTTAAATCGTCCTATCAGCTACTTCAAGGGAGAAAACTACACTAGATGTTGGTCTTTCATGGAAGGAAAGAAGAGGGGTCGTACGCGCAACCTAACAAGCAATACAGTTGTGTATGCAGGGGGATTTTGGTCTTGTGGGTGTAGTTCAGGTGCCCCGGCCCTTCGGCAATAATGGAGATAGACGGAGCTTGGAAAAAGATCAAGTATGCGAGCAGGGTGGAGGGGAGAGCAGGGGCTGGCTGGTATGCAACATGGGAAGGCAGTGTGAGGGAAGGCCGACAACATATTCTTGCTGCTACGCCTATGCAGGCTGAAACAATGGCGTTGTGGCTTGGTTTGAGTGGCATACAAGGTCTCTCTGCTAGGATATACAAGGTCTCTCTGCTTGGTCTGAGTGATATACAAGGTGTACACTGGTTGTGCGGAGTTGGTTCGTGCATTTTATTGGCCAAGCAAGGTGAAGTCGGAGATTCGCAGCTTAATCTCTCATATTGTTAGGGCTCGTTCAATATCGTTTTTTGTTTCCAGCTTTATTTTTGTTTATAAAACTAAAAACCAAAATATAAAACCAGAAAAAAAAAGTTTTCAGTTTTTTGTTGTCAGTTTTCATAATTAACATGATTACAATAGTTATGACTATTTTTTAGTTCGTAATTCAATCTAAATCATATGACTTATAGAGCCAGAAAAACCAAAAACTAAAAAGTGTTAATTATAGTACATTAAATTATTTATGTATCTCAAAAGTGGATAGAGTCTACGTAACTAGAGCCCATAATCTAGCTATTAAGGCTAGAAAAAAGGACTAGTTTGGTTTGGTTTGTTTTCCTTCTGCCCAAAAGAAAAAAAAAAAAAAAAAACAAAAACAAATACATGCTCCGTACATTTCTGTTTCGAAAATCGTGGTGAACAAGGACTAAAACACACGCCCATCGTCTGTCTCTAGTCTCTACTGAACTCCCCTACTCTCCTCTTCGCCGCCCCTTTTGCTCTTCTCAAGGTTAGCAGCTGTTCTATTGTGTTCTCTTTTTGGCTAATTAGGTTTACAATTTCTGATGTTTCAATTAACTTTTATGCTATATTTTGTCGAATAATTTAGTTGGTTTGCGCATTTGTTTGATCCCTTCAATTTATATTTTGATACTTACATATTGATGTGTTGATATTGGAGAATATCAGGTTAATGGGGGGACGAAACTGTGGGGAAATGTCGACTGACAATTGCGAGCTAGGGTTTTCAATTTTAGTTTCTGGTGCAGTGAATTAGTCAAGCAATCCCCTAATTTAGGCTTTTCTCTTAGGGTCTTCTAATTCAGATAATTTAGATTGAGAACTTGGATTTTAGTTACTACGGAGTTTTATCACTGTTGTCTTCTGAATTTTGAAGAAAAATGTGCAAATTCACTCGTTGATTATTTTTGGTTTGATCTGTCCTTACTCAAGTGTTTGTTTATGGTCTTGAAGATTGTTCAATGAGCATGCGAAACGTTTTATTCGTTTGGTATAATTTTGAATAACATAATTTTAGTTTTAGTTATTTCCGGAGCTTCCGAGCTTGTAGCTGAGCCTAAAAAAAGTGTGGTGAGCTTGACATGAGGCAGCGAAAATGCGAGATTGAGCTTATATGTTTGACATTAAGCCAGGAAAAATCAGGCCTTACTTTACACTAATCTCATTGAGAGGAGTCATGTAAGAAAGGGAGAAAGTGAAAGAGTTTTGGGAACCCCTTTTGCCGCTGCTTGATTGATTAACCGTTACAACTAGAATTATTTGGTGACATTCACCATGGATTAGCATGACTAGTTAGTCCTTGTATTTTTATTAGACTGGATGATATTTTCTTTGCTGTGAGTTGGTGGGGGAAGGGAGTGCAAAGTAAAGTTTTAGGAGATAGAAAATTTTCATCGGCTCATTTGTTTTGATTGGAAGGAAAAGGCATTCTTTTTTAATGGGTTGATTATGAGGTAATAAAAGGGAAATGAAACTTATATCCATTACGGTGACTTGGTGAGTTAGATGTTGCCATGTTGGGTAAGCGGATATTTTTGACCTTTGGTGGAGTGGATAAAAGAGTGTTTTTTGTTCACGCTTCTTGCTTGAATTTGCTTTTGTAGAAAGAAATTAATTTGAAATGAATTTCCCATCTCCTCAGACTCCAACTCGCACTGCTCTCATCTCCTTCCTCGAGTAATTCCTCCTCCAACCCTAACTACTTAGTCGGCGTTGTGAATTTTCAATTTCGGGAATTCCAACCACCACTCCTTTTCTGCCGCTGTTATTCTTGGTGTTCTCCACAGTGTATATCTTCTTTTCCGCATTCATTTTCTTCACTAGTCTATTTATCTGGATATTTCTGTGGATTTTATTTATATTTTTATTGATTTTATTTGTATTTTTCCGGTGTATAGCAGAATAGAAATGAGCAATAATTTAAGGGTATAACAAACTAAGTTTGATTGAATTTATTTATATTTTATATATTTATGAATTTGATTGAATAAGAATTTGGGCAATTTTTTAAAAAATTAGAATTCTGAGCTTGAGAAATGTAGGTAGTGTGGGGGTTTTGTTTATGAGGAAATAGTGTATTAGGTTAGATTTGACGCCTGATGCCAAGAAGTTTGATGATTAATAAGGCCTCAATACCATTGAACCACTTCAACCATTCAGCCTAATTTGCTGGCTTTTTTTTTCATAACCCTTTTATGTTAGGAGGAAAAACTGTGAAAATTGCATTTTCCTTTTCTCCCTAGCGAGGCTGGGCACCCTACTGTCCTGTCTCAGGGACAGCTCTTATTGGTTAAATTTCCATAGTGGTTGTTGGTTTCTTGGTGTTTGATTTGGTTTGGAGTGATTTCGCAGAGTGTTTTTTTGTGATTCTGCAAATCAATTGTAATTCGTAATGCATTAATGTAGACAAAACAAACCCACATAGGTGGATTTTCGAGGCGATGGGTTGAAGGGGATATTTGAATTCAATGTTCGTCCCTGTTTCTTAGAAGGCAATGTTTCAAAAAATTCTCTGATGAGTGTCAGTTTTTCTAAGAGGTGATGTACTGATGTGGTGAGTTCTGGCTCGAAATAACGGGTGCAATGAATATTATTTCGATGGTTGTAGCTAGTTGATTAGGTTTTAATGTATTGAGTTTCAACTTGATTGGTGTTGCTAACTGCGGCGCTCTGGATGTGTAAATACGTATTGGGCTTACTGTTTTGAGTAATGAGTTTGTTTTCATGTATGACAAGCTTGAGAAACTTTCGTCTAATGGATTCTAACTATTACAAAAAAAGGAATATGATTGAAGATGGTAATTATTACATACTGTGAAATGTGAATTACTAGAACTATAAGATGAAGAAATTACGGCATAACCACTGTATTGAGTAAACAGTTGAGCCATGGGCTGACTAACCTAACTCACATTGTAGCCGTGCTTGTTGACATGGTGGGATTGGAATATTGCTCGGAGGATGGAACATTGAGTATGGTTTTAAATCTCAGTTGAAGTCATGATTGCGTAACCACTTACGCGGACAATGTGCATGGTTTTCAGCTGTTGCAGTAACATCTCGGTTCAAAAACCTTTTGCAATGTGGTCACAATGCGGTGATGGGTCGGGATTCAATACCATGACACTGAATTCTGTATGCACTGACATTTATATCTACCCCGGGTATTTAGGATCACGTCATAAGGGATAAAAATACAGGCATCTTCTTCATTGCCGAATGTGTATGAGTCTCTTCTCTATTGTTCTACTAGTGTTTGGATTTTGGTACTTATATGGTTCTGCTTGACCTTTTCTCTGTTGTTTATTGTCTGGTAGACATTCTAGCTAACAACTCATGTACTTATATTTATTTAAGATTCTAAGAAACCCAATGGAAACGATTGGTCTTTGTTTTATAACATGGACCTGCTCATGCCTTGGATGTTAGCTGAGATAGTTAGAGGTCCTCAGTTTGTGTCCTATGGATGTCTGAGTTTTATATGAGATTACCTTTGAGTTTTGCTTGTTACGTAGCACTGTCTATTTGGACCAAATAAACATAGCACCTTCTGTGAAATTCTTTCCTCTGAATTATGTTTATGCCCGTTGAATTTTCATTTCGAAAGATGAAAGATGTGAGAATAAAAATTTGAAGTTTTAAGATGTATTTTGACCAATTTTTTTACTTAACTGCAGAAATAAAGGGGATGCCTCGAAAACCACGAAGAAGTGGCCAGCTAGTGCCTCGACCTTTCGCATTTTCTCCATTTGCTCGTTCAGTGACTAGAGTTGCAACAGCTTGTTCATCAAAGGACAAAGTTTCTATTTCAAAATCTGACAGAACATCAAAGTTATTAGGTGTCTTTTCTAGTAATTTTTTTCCTGTATTTGAGGAGCCTTGTTCTTTCTATTTGTGTTTTGCGGTTCATGTGACTTTTGAAAATCTTTTCTATTATACATTTTCAGCCGATAAATCTAGTAGCAAGCACAGTTTGAGGGAGAACGATTCAGAATCTGAAACTTCTGAAGAAGAAGCACCTGAAGTAAGAATTCCTTTGTTGGTTGTTGTTATTCTCCATTTTAGCTGCACGCTGCCGTTCAAATAGTCCTTATTTCCCCTGACCATTTTACCCTTCTTTTGAATTATTTTCAAAGGAAATAATCCAAGCAGATTTTGCCTTTTTTGACCCAAAGCCTGATGACTTTCACGGAGTGAAGATGTTGCTACAGAGCTATCTTGATGATAAGCAGTGGGATGTGAGTGGTTTTGTAGACTTAATATTAGCGCAAACGACAGTGGGCTCTGTGGTCAAGATAGAGGATGATGAAGATGAGGGATTGTTTGCACTTCTTACAGCTTTGAACTTGGGAAGATATAAGGTAACAACAGGCGTCTCAATACCACTTCTTGATTACTTGCCATGGCGTGGCTTGCTCCTTTAGAATTTCATTAAGGACCCTTGAAATTGTCTGATTGGTCAAATTGTTCTGATACATCTACCACGAAATTCAAGAAGCCACCATTTCTCAATCGATCATAATGAATTAACTAGTTATGATTTTGGGTTCTTGTGATGGCAGGATAATAAGTGTATCAATGAAGTTAGAGACTACTTGCTCAAAGTATGCGGGGAAAAGAATACAGTTGGGGAGCTAAAGAGACTTCTAGAAGACCAAGCTGACCATGTTGGTCTATTGGTTTCCCAGCGTGTCATGAATCTTCCTCCCCAACTTTTGCCACATCTTTACAATTCCCTTTTTGATGAAATTTCATGGGCTACTGAAGATGAGGTAATTATATGTAGAAGCTTGTTTCTTGCTTGTATTTCTTATCTATTTTGACGGATGGTGATCTAAACAAGTCGTATTTTTATTTTGCGATAATTTAAGCCAACGAAAGATCTCCGTGAGTCATTTCGCTTCAAACATTATCTACTGCTCACCAGAATATATAAGGTAATTCAATACTGTTCTTTCTTTATAACTCTTCAGGAATTCATTGCAGTTTGCAGTTCTGATATTCATTTATCTTTTGCATTCTCCTACTGTTCTGCTTGTTGCAGAAGAAAGCACAAAATAAGAAGGGATCTACTAGTAGTAGCAATGACGAGGATATAATATATGTAAAGCCAGAAGATGAACTTTTCTTCGAGGTTTTCACCAATCCAAGGCCTTTGTCTTAATGTGAATTTAATCACTTCCTGAACTTCTTTTTGATGATTTCTTAATGGGGTTTTCAGCTTTGTTCATGGTCATTTACTTTCCCTTTGCACATTCAGCCTCCAGCAAGTCAAGAGGTCAGTTTGAAACCTTCCCTTGCACATCTTTCTTGGTATTCGCTTTTTTTCTTCATTTTCCCACTTGTTCTTGTAGTTCCTCAATGTTCTATTTTGATCTGGATACTTAAGATAACTATAGGATATCATGATACATTCCTTCCTATCCTTTTTCACCCATGCAAGTTAAATACTTAGTCTTATAAGGTGTGTTCAGGATTATTTGGCAGCAATTCTGACTGTTTTAGCTTGTTTGTCGATGATTGTGGATGCAGTTAAAAAATTATAGACTGATGGGGCTTGTGATGGCTGTTGAGGCAGACAAAGCACCAGCATTCCGGGAAAAATTGCGATCTCTAATTGACGAGCCTTGATGTCTTGTTTCCCTATAGGTTATTTTCTTGAATATGTCAGTTAAGCAATTTTGATATTCAGGACCAAATTTCAACAGATCCATATGGAGAAAAAGAACTTCTTAATCTTAATCTTAATCTTAATCTTAATCTTACGATAGAGCTTGAATGTAGTGAAAGAGCTTGAATCCAAATATCCAATGTTGTTTATTTCGTAAGAATGAAATGATCAATTTTTCTATTTGGAAATGAGAACACAAAAGAGTCAAAAGCTTTGATAGATTGTCAATGATAGAAGTTAAAAGAGTGTTTGGTTGGGTGGAAAGTTTGCCAATTCCCTTTGTTCGGTTTTTAAATGGGTGGAGTGTAGTTTCTGACTGTATGGAAGGAAGCCATATTTCTACCTTCTTTCTTCTCGCCTCCTCTCCTCTCCGTTCCTTTCAACTTTCATTTTATTCTTGTAAAAAACTAGACGAAGTACAAGTTGGCAAGTTGCACAACAAATATTTTTCATGTTATCATTGAAAATGTTTTCCGTTGAGACTAATGGAACCTTTCTATTCTCACTTGCGTAGTGGGCAACTTGAAGTTCAACTTAGTCTTTAAAGGATTACTATTTGCTGTTGTTTGTAACAACGCTACTATTCTCATAGTTGGGTTGCTTAGGGTGAGTTTATCCCTAGTCTTGAAGTGAGTCTTGAGGTGAGTCTCAAGCCTAAATCTTGGGATAATGTGATAAAAGACTACACCAAGTCTTGAAGTGAGTTTGAAAATCCAAGACTCACTCAAGACTCACTTAAGACTCCACTTTTTTTTTTCCTCCAATCAAATCATGCCACACCATCAAACTTAATTTATCTTATTTCACCCAATTAAATTATTGATGGTTTATGTATTATTTTGTTTCATTTGCCTTTAAATTTATGTTTTAGATCTTTTGAATTTAATATGTTGTATTATTGTTTCTAATTTGTACGGAAGAAAAATCGAAATTAACATTTTCTGTTTTTTTTTCATGTTTTTCCCGAATCATAAATTACGTTATTTTAGAGCTGGTCAACATGGGCCCGACCCGTTGGCCCGACCTGACCCGGTCCGAAAATTATCGGGTTTTGGGCAGAAGGTCTGGCCCGACCCGAATGTTTTTAAAAATTTACGGGCTTGGACAACGTAAAACTACAATTTAGTTATAAATTTGGTCGGTCCGAAATTGGCTCAAAAGCCGGCTATTTTTAGCCCAAAATAGCGGGTTTTGGGCATACAAAATTGGCCCGAAGCTTGGCCCGCCCCGCCCCTACATAACGGACAAATTTTTATGTACTCGACCCGGTCCGACCCGCCTTTTGATCAGGTCTACTTTGTTTATATGTAAGAAAACATAGTTTCAATATTATTTAGAAAATGTACCAAAAAAAATAAAATATACATAAAATATTATTTTAAGAGTTAGGTGAGTTTGAGGTGAGTCTGGGGATAATGTGTAAAAATAGGGTGACACACCATTATTGGATTAGTTGTTTGTAGTCGTTGCTAAACTTTTTTTTTTTTTTTTTTTGACATTCAACACCCTGTGGTTGCCAAAGTAGCTATCAATAATTAATTGAAAGAAAGTACGAGCAGGACCACATATAATTATAATAATAG
The DNA here is from genome assembly GCF_020520425.1 of Spinacia oleracea. NCBI lineage: Eukaryota > Viridiplantae > Streptophyta > Magnoliopsida > Caryophyllales > Amaranthaceae > Spinacia > Spinacia oleracea. The sequence continues at coordinate 127,520,387 of NC_079492.1, forward strand.
TACTTCGTAATAGTAATAGTACTTTTTTAAAAAGTTTATAATAATTCTGATTTTTATTTCACTCCCTGCGGTTTTTATTACAAGTGTTACGGTTGATTTGACCATTCCTCCATCTGTTCCTAAATATGTGTCACTTATAAAGTGGTGTTTTTTTATATGTGTCTATTTTTAAATTTTTGAACATATACTTTTTCCACTTTTGTACATCACCATAAATTTGTTGACACATAATAAAACCCACTAAAAAAGGAGAATTAAAGACAATAAATATGTCATTTCAATCAATAGAAAAGCATGGTGTACAAGATGTCTTGTACACTAGGTGTACATGTAGTAGGATCCCACTTTATCAATAAATAATCATTTTCCCAAAAAAACACTATCAATCATTGTTTTCTTACACACTTTTCATTTTTATTAATTACCCTGCAATCCTCGATAAGTGACACCTGTTTAGGGACGGAGGGAGTAATATTTTTTATTGTCCATGCGTAAAATTTGTGAAAAACGTTGTGACAAATTTAACATTATCTTACATGATAACATTTTTTATAAAAAAATTATCGGTAAAAAAATATCGAATCGAAGTTAGCAATCGAAGTTAGCACTTAAAAAAATATCGCTCCTCTCTCTCCCTCTCCTTTTTCTCTCTTCTCTCTCATCTTTTAGGGTTTCAATTTTCTTGGCTGTTTAGGCCGAAAGTAGTCTAATTTCTTCGGAAATTAGACTATTTCCGATCCTTCTTCTTGCTTTTCATTGTTTTATTTTCATGTTTTTTCTTGTTTTTGGTTTCTTTTCTGTTGATTTGTTCCCAATTTATTATTGGGTTGTTCCCAATTTATTTGGATTTCTCCTGGAGTTTTCTAGGTTCTTGATTCTCATTCATGGATGAGATTTTTTTTAAGGTTTCAATAATTGGGAAGGAGATTTGGATTCATACAGGTTTAGGGTTTATCATCAACTCGTCGATCATAACAATTCGTGCGCAGATTGCGAAGGGCTCTACTTGGAAAGATGTGAAATCATCGAAAATCACTGTTCGCGTCAAGCTAGAAGCGGTGGAGTACGAGATGTGCTTTAGGATGCAGAATAGTAATTGTTTTGATTGTAACAGTTATGTATTTTCTTTGAATCTGTGGTATGCAGATCCTTTTTATCATTGTAGATGCCGTATGGCTTATTATTAATGGATATTGTTCTTCCCCGTCAAAAAAAAAAAAAAAGAATAGTGCAAAAAGTCAATTTATAATACATAGAAAAAACAGGGAGAGTAAAAAAATTTAAATTTAATCGGTAAGTTCATTAGATTAATCTATCAAAAAAAATGTTTGGATCATAATAAATCAAATCAGATCAGAAAAATTTAAAGTAAACTGAACAAAGCCGAATTAAGTAGTTGTACTCACCTGAAATAAATGGATATGGTATAAATCTTATTCTCCCATCCCGAATTAAGTGACACGTTTGATTTTGCATGACTTACAAGGGTCTTTGACCCCTGTTATTTTTTTTTATACAAACTTTTGTATAAGGCGGTCTTACGAAAAAGACCGCCTTGATGGCAGCCTAACATGCCACGTAAAATCTGACGTGGCAGAACTATAAACTTTTTTTTTATGAAAATATAAATACCCATTTTCTTCCCATTTTCATTTCAAAACCCTAATTTCTTTCTCTCTCCTCCAAATCTCTCCGTCTCTCTCCTTAAACGCCGCCATACTCTCATCAAAATTGATGACGGAAATGACGAAGCAGGCGGCGGAGCTCCTCCACTTTCCAGCGGAGATATTACGGTGGCCGGCGAGTAGCGCGAAATGATGGAGAATAGCGATGAAGGAATCAAAAGAAGGAGGAGAGCCGCTCTCTTGCCGTAAGAAGTCGGTGGCCGACGAGATAGGGAAGCAAGGAGCTGCACGGCGAAGGAAAGAGATGAGGGAGAAGTGTCCGTCCTTGCCGTCGTCGCCTTCCGAGTTGGCGTTGCACGGGTTGAGCCGTGGGTGTTAGAGGCATTGCGCGGGTCACCTCCTCGCAAAGCTGCGGCTTCAATGATTTTAGGTTTTAGGCCACCGCAAGATTCGCCGCGGCCATACTGATTTTTGATCTCGTCGCCGCTGGTCATCAAGATTCGAGAAGTTGTAGAACGACGAAGGAAAGAGAAGAAGGTAGAAGTCGATTATGATGATAAATGGCGAAGGAAACAGGTTTGATTTTCTACAATCTGTAGATTTTAATTTTATTTATCTGAAATTATCATGTTGCCGGATTTTTTGGATTTTGATTTTTATGTATGCGATTTTGTTTTTGTTTTGATTAGGTTTATGTTTCGTTTCGATTGAATTGTTTAGGTTTTTCTAATTTCCTCTTTTGATTTAGGTTTTTTCTATTTTTGAATTTCTGACAGGAGGAGGATTTGCCGCTGGTGGTTGCTTCTGGTGGTTGCCGTGGAGGCTACAACCGCCACCCTGGTGCTGGAAGTTGCGGTGCTCGGGACTTGCTGGTGCTCAGTGTTGTTCATGTTGTTGGTGTGGTAGTCGGACTAATTGATGCAGAATGGAAGCCTTGCGGTGGCTGCTAAGACTTGCGGTGTCACGAATGAGCAATTGATTGCTGTTATTTAATTAGTTTTAGGTCTTTTGTTTCAGTTAAGAATATGGTTCTTTTAGTTAAGAATGTTGATGGTTTAGTTAAGAATGTTGATGGTTTAGTTAATTTCGATTCGAATGCTTCTTTTAGTTATAATTGATTTTGTTTTAGTTACGAATATTGTTGTTTTAGTTAAGAATTATTTCATTTTAGTTAAGAATTATCATCTTTTAGTTAAGATTAAATTTCTGAGTTTTAGTTAAGATTTTCTGAAATTTAGTTAATATTTTCTAATTTTAGTTACGAATTTTCGAGTTTAATTTAAAATTTCTGATTTTCTATGTTTTAGTTATGAATTTATCAGTTTTAGTTACGATTTTCTTGGTTTTAGTGAAAGTTTTTTGAGTTTTAGTTACGTATATTTTAGTTTCAATTCAGGGCTTTACTTACGATTTTTTGAGTTTCACGAGTTTAAGTTACGATTTTCTTGGTTTTAGTTAAGATTTTTTGAGTTTTAGTTATGTATTTTTGAGTTTTAGATAACGAATTTCAGAGTTTTAGTTAAGATATAAAATTTTAAGCATTGAAACTAGAGCTGTCAAAAATCGACCCGACCCGAAAACCGACCCGAACCCGACCCGAAAATACTGGGTCCTGAACAAGATTTTGTGACCTGTAACCCGATTTTATCCGAACCCGAACAACCCGAAAAGGAATGGGTCAAAACCCAACCGAACCCGTTTTAGACCCGACCGATTGAAAATCATTGTATTTATAGTAATAAATGAGATTATGAGAAAATTTAAGCATAAAAGACACGTTGTTTTTACTATTGTTCTGTGTAATATGATTTTAATTTGAATTATACGCCATTTTATGATTGAATTTGACAAAATATAAACTTTCGTAGGAAAATTTGTTAACTTGTGCTAATATTTTGTATATTTTTCACCTAAATTAATGAAAATATAATGCGCGTTTTAAAATCTCTCAACCCGTTGGGTCGACCCGAACCCGAAAGTTCTGGGTCTTGAACAAGCATTTGTAAACCCGAACCCGAAAGTGACCGACCCGATTCAACCCGAACCCGAAAGTAAATTTTTACAACCCGACCCGACCGACCCGTTTGACAGGTCTAATTGAAACTAATTAGTTAAGCAATTGAATCAATTAGTTAAAAAATTAAACTATTAAGTTAAGTTTCGGAATCAATTAGTTAAACAATGTAATAAATTAGTTAAGCAATGTAACATATTAGTTAAACCATGCAAGAAATTAACTGAAACCAATTAGTGAAGCACTGGAAGTAATTAGTTATACACTGGATTTAATTAAGTTAACCACTGGAACTAATTAGTTAAGTTTGAGATTCAATTAGTTAAACAATGAAACTAATTAGTTATACAACGAAACCAATTAGTTAAGCACTGAAACCAATTAGTTAAGCATTGCAACTAATTAGTTAATATTTTATGAGTTTTAGTTATTAATAAGTTTGTTTTAAATTAATAACTATTCGACTCATAAGTTTAATTATTTGTTTTTATACCTTAACTATTTTGTTATTCAATTTGTTATGATTTTATTTCTTTTAGTTATGTTTTACACTAGTTTAGTTAGTACCCAAAAAATTTACCAATTTTAATTTCGAAAAAATAAAATAAAATTTAAGCCTGAAATCAAATTAGTTAAGCTTGAAGTCCAATTAGTTAAGCTTAAAGTCCAATTAGTTAAGCCTGAAGTCCAATTAGTTAAGCCTGGAAATCCAATTAGTTAAGCCTGGAAAAAAAAAATCGAAAAAAATATTTTTCAAATTTTTTTTTTTTAAAATTCGAATAAAAAAATAATAATTTAAGCCTGAAATCAAATTAGTTAAGCCTGAAATCCAATTAGTTAAGCTTGAAGTCCAATTAGTTAAGCCTGAAGTCCAATTAGTTAAACCTGGAAAAAAATCAAAAAAAAAAAAATTCGAAAAAAAAAATTTTAAATTTTTTTTTGAAAAAAAAGAAATTTTAAAAAAAATTACATGCTGATGTCAGCACATGCGCCAACATGGCTGCCAGCAAGACTGCCAACAAGGCGGTCTTTCCTGTGAGGCGGTCTCACACAAAAGTTTCTGTTTTTTTTATGTATCATTACAAATTTATACATTTTTTGTGCTGAAAATATAAATCAATTTTTTTTTATATCATTAAATTTTTATACATTTTTTGTGTTGAACATATAAATCAAAACAAATGGTACCAAAGGTCTCTTTGATATTGTTTAACTCAGTACGTTCAACAAAAATAAGGCAAAAAAAAATATAAACTTTGACTTTGAAAAGTCAAAACATGACACTCAATAAACCAATTTCAAAAGGTCTTGCGCGCACAAGGTGTACAATAAATTTATTGTACACCAAGATAACTTTTATGCAGTTTTTTGTAACTTTAACCTATTTTTCTGTAACTTTTATATTATATAATTAAAATGTTGATAGATAAACATTTTAAAGGGTTAAATGATTAATTTATACATTATTAGTGATTTTGAAGAATTTTTTTTTATTCAAATGAAAAAATTTATCACTAAAAAATAGATAACTTTTACATATATAAATATAACTTTTAAGCATTTTGAGTCAACTTTTACTCCGGTGTACAATATTTATTATACACCCATTATAAATAAGAATTTGTGAACCAATTTATATAAAGTACTACCTCCGTTCCTAAAAGTTCTTTACGCTTTCCGTTTTAGTCCGTTCCTGAAAGTTCTTTACACTCCTACTTTATTCCATTTTTACTCCTATTTGGCCCACCATAAATAACTCACTCACAATACTTTAATATTAGTTTCCACCCACTCACATTGTTGGACAATTTATAGCCACTCATTTTTCATTTGTTACCCCATCATCACATGTTTACCAAAATTCCTTAATTACTGTGCAAATAGTAACCGTAAAGATCATTTAGGAACGGAGGTAGTATAAATTTATATTTAGCTTGGTTTGAATATTCCTCATCTAGTCTAATCTAATTGGATTATTCAATTTCACTAAACTTTGACATGTTTTGTACTCCCTCCATTTCTTTTTGATGTATCCATTTGGAATTTGGTGTGGTTTTTAAGAAAATTGGAATATTGGTTTGTATGGGTATAACCGTATAAGTGTAATGATTGGGTGTAAGAGAAATGATTGAGTGTAAGAGATTATAATAAATAAAGGAGTGAGAAAATAATAAAAAAAATAAGGTAAGAGAGATGAGTGATAATAATGGGTGATAAAGGAGGGGTGAGAGTGGGTATATGGGAAAGGGAAAAGAATTAAATATTGTGGGTGGGGAAAATTAAGTTGGAATATGGGTAGAATCTTTAGGTATTTTGGTAATTAGATAGAAATGTAAGGGTATTTTAGGATAAAATGTATGTCCAAAAATAGAATAGATTCTAAATGGATAGAACAATATGAAACGCTTAAAATGGAAACGGATACAACAATAAGAAGCGGAGGGAGTACACTATAAGAAATAAAATGTTATAAATTAACACAAATTCTTATTTACAAGTGGTGTACAATAAATATCGTACACCGGAGTAAAAGTTGACTCAAAATGCTTAAAAGTTACCTTTATATATGTAAAAGTTATCTATTTTTGGTGATAAGTTTTTTTCATTTAAATAAAAATTATTTCTTCAAAATCAATAATAATGTATAAATTAATCATTTAACCACTTGAAATGTTTATTTATCAACTTTTTATTTTATAATATAAAAGTTACAAAAAAGTAGGTTAAAGTTACAAAAAAACTGCATAAAAGTTATCTTGGTGTACAATAAATTTATTGTACACCTTGTGCGCGCAAGACCTTTTGATAAATTAAAATGTTATGTCAAAAAAAGGTATTATGAAGTGGGATTTTCTTAGATTCATACTCAATAGTACTGGTGTTATGCTATCAGAGATATTTGACAATAAACAAACGCAAATAAGGAAAAGAAAAACCAATTTAAGAAATAAATTGAAAGAAAACAACACCTGACTTTGGTATATTTCATTTGAGTAGACTACCGAACACACACATACATATATATATATATATATAGCGTCACCTAGGATTACTATTGATTTCGGTCAATGAAAAATAATATTTCTAATTTATTTTTTATTTATAAAAATTAAGTGTCACGTAGATAATTAATTAGGTGCGACGTAAATAGTTTAATTAATTAATTACGGAGTACTAATATATACAACTCCATCCAAAATCAAATACTCAAATGATCAAAAAATAAATCTAAAATGAAATTCATCCAAATCAAACACCAATCTAAAATAAAAATAAATCCAAATCAAACACTAATCCAATATACAACTTCATCCAAAATCAAACACTCTAATAAAAAAAAATAGAGTGTTACTTTAACTTAACAATTTATTAGAGTCCGTGCGTCGAACAGGCTAAAAATTTATTTTGTTTAGATTTTTTTTTTTTGGTGTGCAAATGAGCCACAAGGACGAAAATGAGAATCGATCCCAAAATTACCTGGAACCGGGATGAAAACTCTAACCAACTAAGCTATCATCACTCTCTAATTTGTTTACATATGAAATGAATGCGATAAATCAATTTTTAGTGCCAAAATGCGAAGAAAATCGGTTTACATTTGACACAACTCCCAAGATAAAATTCCAAATAGAAAAAGAAAGGCTGAGCTCACAAAATCTTTCCCTTTACGTTACAACAACTACATTTTCACAATTCCCTAAACATCCTCTCCAGGCAACAAAGCGAAAAAGGGTCTTGCCGCTTACCTGCATAAAAAGAATAGTTAAAAATCAGATTAAATAATTGAAAAAGTGAAGAAAAATTCATTGTTCTTGATTGGTTTTTTGATCAAACAAGAGAATCCTTCAAAAAGGCAATCAAACAGTGTCAATGAAGAATTAATTGAAGGGCCAAATCAATTTAAGAGATGGGCACCATCTTTTCTGGCACTGTCTGTTTTGCTCATCTCTGCACACTGTCCCCCACTTTTCCTTTTTCCGGCAACAGGTTGGTTCTATAATCCTAATTTCGAGTAAAATTAGTGAATTTTTATGATGATTTTTGTTGTACTCTAGGTACTTTTGGATGATTTTATTCTGAATTTTGTGCCATTTCTCTCGATTAATTTGTGAGTTTTTTTTTTTAAAAACAAATTATTTATTGTGGAAGTTGTTTGGGTTGATTTTGGAGTTCTATTATCTGTTTTCTATGTGAGGTTTTCATGGGTTTTTGAGGATTTATGATCGGTTTCTGGTAGTTCATGTAAAACGGGTGTTCATAATTTTGATCATGCTGAATGTTATGTTATAGTGTATTGGCTTGATCTTTGAGTTACATCATCTTTTTCCCATCTGGGTTTTCATGGGTTTTCAGGATTTATGATGGGTTTTTGAGGAAATTTTTTATTTTAAAAAATAGGTATCATAATTTTGATAATTTCAAATGTTCTGTTCTAACTACGTATTTGCAATTTAGTATTATCATCAGTTGCTCTACTTATTTAAGAGTTCAATTTCGTTTGTACTGTTGAGCTATTGACTTGGTAGCTCTATTTTTGGAGATTGTATCAAAATCATTTCTATTCATGTGGTTATTGAGAGACTTCTCTTGGTCTTGATGTTGATCTTGTTTGATGTGGTTGTGGCAGAAGTCATCGGAGTTTTGAGCAATATGAGTAACAACAAATCTGTCAAAGGGCTGAAGAAGAGTAGTGGTTGCTGGAATAATTCGAGTATAATGCAGTGCTTCTCTTCTAAAGACCAGATGAGAGTGGATGAAATTTTGAAGTTGTCTGATTCTTTTGATGATGTCCAGCCAAGGCCTGATACTGTCAACATAGAAGAAGCCGAGTCATCACTTCGTGAAGGTGGTGGTCTTAACTATGAGGTTTGTTTTTCCTGTGTTCTTCTCTAGAATGTTGATTTTGCTTCATTCAGAAAATCAGATGGATGATGAGAAACTCTAATGGTAATCAAGGTTTGTCATTCTGTTGGTTGACACTTGTCATAAATGTTACACTGTATCGGATCCTAGTTGAGGACAATGATTTCATGTCTTGGGCTAAAAACTACTTGTTGAATTGCATGAGTTTCCTTGTAGAGTAGCTTCAGTAGCTTCAAATTCAAAGGAAGTTCGTTGGCCTTTTGTGTTGTTTGATTCATATCAAAATATGTGAAAGTTGTGCTTGTTATCTGTTAATATAGGAGCCAGTGATTAGTGACGATGAATAATTTTTTAAGCTGAATAATATTCTAATTTTCAGGAAGCAAGAGCGTTGTTAGGAAAATACGAGTATCAGAAAGGAAACATAGAGCAAGCTGTACGTGTATTTGAAGGGATTGATATTACCTCAGTGACTCCCAGGATCAAACTTACTCTTTCCAGAATAAGAGATCGTCCAAAAAGGAGGTCTCGTAGTGATCCCGCCCCACCAATGTCATTACATGCTGTGAATCTGTTTTTCGAGGCCATGTTACTCAAAGCAAAATCATTGCAGTCCCTTGAGAGGTCTAAAGGTATTTCTTCAGAACGCTTGCTTTACTCAAAGCAAAATCATTGCAGTCCCTTTGTCTCTTTGCCATGACTTCTCCTTCTTTGGGTATATAGGGATAATTGGATGTTTTGGAAAAATGACTATTGGCCTCATAGTCTTGCTAATCACAAAATTAGTTTCCTGAATCTAAAGTAAGAAATTATTAGGTATATTTACTGGGTTCCATGGATTCAGCATTTCTTTAAGTTGCCATCTATCTGCTTGATTTTTTTTTGTTGGCGATGATTGTATGGAAGTGTATTCTGTATTCTTGAAGTGCTATAGAATAATTGGTGGTGGAAACATTTTATTTGGGCTTTGGAGGAACCAGACCTTCATTTCCTAGCTAATATTATTTTTCATTCGTTTTTGTACAGAAGCTGCTCAATCATGCAAAGTTATTCTGGACATTGTTGAATCGTCATTACCTGCTGGCTTGCCTGAAAACTTTGGTGCTGACTCTAAATTGCAGGAGACTCTGATCAGGGCTGTGGAGTTTCTTCCAGAACTATGGAAGCTTGCTGATTGTCCGCATGATGCAATTTTGTCTTACCGGAAAGCCCTTCTGCATCGTTGGAATCTTGACGCTGAAACTTCTGCTAGGATACAGAAAGAGTTTTCTGTTTATCTGTTATATAGTGGTGGCGAGGCAAGTCCGCCGAGTTTGCGTTCACAAAAGGATAGTTCGTTTGTACCTAAAAGCAATCTAGAAGAGGCTAGTCTGCTGCTACTGCTTCTGTTCAGAAAACAGATTAGAAAAGAAATTGAGTGGGACCCCTCAATTGTGGAACATTTATCATTTGCTCTAAGTGTTGCTAATCAACCCCAGGCCTTAGCCTGGGTGATAGAAGCATTGCCTTCTGGGATTATTGAGAGAAAGGAAATGTACCACACTTTAGCTCTTTGTTATCATGCACATGATGACACTTTTTCTGCCTTAAATCTTCTAAAAACGCTATTGCATCATTCAGAGGATCCGAATCATATCCCTGGCCTACTATTAGCGTCAAAAATCTGCAGTGAAAACCCTGGCTTGGCAGAAGAGGGGGTTGCTTATGCTCAAAGAGCTCTAGTTTTCAAGGAGGATAGGTGTCATCTTACAGCAGGTTGTATGTACACTTTGCTGGGAGTGTCACTTTCAGAGTATGCTGAATCAGCAGTCTCTGATTCTGAGAGGGTAACTAGGCAGTCGGAAGCTTTACAGGCACTGGAATCTACTGGGAATTTGACAAACTTAAGTGACTCTTTATCTGTTTACCATCTAAGTCTACAGTATGCTTTGCAGAGAAAGTTGGAACCTGCAGTATATTATTCTAAGCAATTGCTGAAGTTAGAAGGTGGAACTAATATTAGAGGATGGCTTCTGTTAGCACGGATTTTATCTGGGCAGAAATGTTATGCTGATGCAGAAACAGTCACAGATGCTGCTCTGGATCAGACTGGGAAGTGGGATCAGGGAGAGCTGTTGAGAACAAAAGCTAAACTCCAATTTGCTCAGGGTTATTTGAAAAAGGCTATTGAAACGTATATGAAACTTCTTGCAGTTTTACAAGTAAAAAAGAAGAGCTCTGGATCTCCGAAGGTACTTTTCAGTGTCTATTAGCTTGCTCTCCTTAGCTGTATTCGCTTATTATTTTTTAATCTGCATGATGATAGAAATTGGAAAAGATAACCGCTTTTGAACAAAATTCTCCATGTTCGTGCTTGTGAATTGGTTGCTTCTGTAGTTATAGGTACAGTAGGAGTTATTTGCAACAATACATCTTAGGAATTTCTGTATGCACTTTGTATGCGTGTGCGTGTTTGTGTATGTGAATTGTTTACACCTTCATATACACAGGTTCAACGTGCAATAGGGGCCGCTCTAATCCGGAATAGTCAGAGTCTAGTAGGCTCTGGATTGCCGGGTGAGATACCCTAAAAAAAGGTGCAATAGGTATATTTTTCAAGGATACTATATTAATAGATGCAGTGCATCCCTGATGGAAGGATTTCCAATCTGGTCTGCAGCCAATTTACTTGCAAATTGAAATTATCAAAATCTGACTGTATGTTGTTTTAAGAATCAAGCATTAACTGTCTAACTAGTCTTTTGCGCTCACAACTTTGTTTTTTTTTGACAGATTGATAATCATGTTTGGAAGTTAGAACTGCAAACGTGGCATGATCTGGCATGTATTTATATCAACTTATCACACTGGAAAGATGCTGAGATTTGTCTGTCTAAATCCAAGGCCATCAGTCCTAATAGTGCTTCCAGATGGCATATTATAGGTACATATATAGTCCCTTGCACTTTCTCTATATTTTCCTATTAAAATTTTATCATTTGCAATACTCGGATAAGCCAAATCGTACCAATAGATAGGTCTAACTCCTGGTTAGAAGTGTTATTTTACTTTGTACCATGCCAGAATTTTAGCCTTTTTCATAAAAGCAAGTGTGACATTTAAACTGGAAGGAATTCCCTCCCCTAAATGACTGTTTGGAGGTCCTTTCTGATATCTGAATTCTTTCTCCCACTCTTTTTCTCCTTGATGCTTGTTAAATTTGTTTCATTGGCAAATTCATAAGAACCTAAGAGTTTGGTGCTCAGAATGACAGTTAACTTCAGTACTGAACCAGTTTTTTGTCATTGTTGCGGTATGCCGGTATGGAGTTTGTAGGCTACCATGGTTAGTTATTATGGGATGTTATTGGAGTGACAGGGTGAGATAGGTACCTAGCCTTATGCACTACATGAATTTGTTTAGTGAGAAAGTATGGAAGTTTAGGCCTATGGGATATACGTATAAGCTGGTGTAACTCGTGTGATTGATTTTAGATGAATCATATTGCACATGACGGAGACTTGAAAGTAACAAATGCTTATTTATTTATTTATTTTGGTGTATGAACTACTACCAGACTATTCATAAAAACACGCAGAAGATGTTGCATTTGCATATGACCTATGCTAGTTACCATTCTGCAAATGAGCTTTACTGCTACATTCACCATTCCCCAAAGCCAGAAAAAGAAAAGAACAGAAGACCCACCCTGTAAAATTTTAGAACCGATTCTATTCTCTTCAGCCACATATTTTAAGTATCTGATAATTCATGTTGTAATTATTTATGTGCAGGTTCATTTCATGAAGCAAAAGGCCTTTACAAGCAAGCACTTGATGCTTTCAACACGGCCTTAAATATCGACCCATGTTATGTTCCAAGCTTAGTCTCCTCAGCTTTGATACTCAAACAGCTCAACTGTAAGCATAATTCAGTGATTAGGAGCTACCTAATGAATGCGCTGAAGCTTGACAGGACTAATCATGTTGCTTGGTATAACCTGGGATTGCTCTGCAAAGAAGACAACGAATCGTCTGTTGCAGATGCTGCAGAATGCTTTGAAGCTGCCGTATTTCTTGAAGAGACTGATCCCGTGGAACCCTTTAGATGACCAAATGCGATACCAAGACCTGATCCTGTAAGTGTAGCGCTCATACATAGATACAGAGTAGATACCTCTTTTTGAACTTCTTGGAAGAGCAATAAAAGGAGAGAATTCCCCCTTGTTTTTCCCGAGTATATTTCTTAAGATGCCTTTGTAAAATGAATAGTTTGCTGCTTTCTGTAAATAATTAAATTAGTGGACATGATATGCAACTGTAAAGGGTTTAGGTATGTGTTGATCATATTTGTGCAACTCTTTTATTTCTCACAACAAATTAGCAGCTCGATCTCTAACATCTAATGAACAAACGCAAGATTCAAGTATCAAATCAACTTGATTTGGATTGTAGAAGAAGATAGGAACAAGTAGGTACCATCAAAACTAAGCATTACCATATTATACATGTAGTACTCCGTATATAGTAATTAGCAAGTAATGGTCATGATTTGGGATTATTATTACTGACATAGAGATGGATAATGAGAAGGTATCTGAACCCACATAGGCAGTCGACGTAACTTCAAATTAGAAAATGGAGTAAAAATGAGATCCTGAATTCTTGTTTCGTAGGGGGAGGTTAACTCATAAACGCCCATGGTGACATCAGTAAATACATAACCATTGATATTGTAAATGCAATTAGGCTTACAAGTATAAGGAGATGGAGATGGAGATGCCTGTAGTGAAAAGGAAGAGTTATAACTCAAGAAAAGTGCTCTGTTTCCCAAATTGTGCACCTCTTTAGTATGGCCGTTAACAACGTTGACCTCCAACACTTGGAATGCCCTACCACCACTATTACCAAACACTCGCAGTAGTGCTCCATCTGATTCCACTAGGAATACGGTTTTCCCCGACCGATATCGAGAGGTGGAATCGTATAGATGTCTGATAATAGCTTTTCCAGAAGCCACACTTGCAACCATCAATGATCTTCCCTTAGTATCACAGGCATAGAATTCCCGGCCCCCTTGTAAAAAGTAATAGCAAGATTATCAGCTGACTCATGATTAGCTGGTCCATGAAAACATTCACCAAGTTCCACTTCCATCCACTCCTTACCCCGGCCCCTACTACTGTTCCAAAAGGCCATATTGTAGTTATTGTTACAAATAGGGTAAATAAAGGCAAGAGTGTAATCTGAAGTGGTTGAAGGGTTTTCCGACAATGCAAATTTGGCGTAATCGAAATCGAAATAGACTAATTTGTGAGGTTGATAACGCAGAGACAAAGGTGAAGGGCATATTATACGTCGGAAAGTAGTTGGAAGAGTAGGGGTTACAATTACCACTCCAGAAACCGGGTGCACTAGACTCAATTCAGCATGATCCCCTACACTGTGTACACAAACTAGCCACCCGTGCGAAGAGGCCACGTAATATCGCTTTCCATCGTTATCAATTTCTGGTGTTGGAAAGTTAATGCGTTTGGTCATGTGGTTGTAGTGGCTGTAAAGCCGGGCACCCTTTGACGTGGCGGTGGTTGAGAACCGTGGAAACATAATCCAGGGGATTGGGGTTTCACGACGCCATCGATTAGCGAGTTTCATAGCAGTCCTCCACAAAGTACAAACTTGACCAAATGCCTGAAGATCTTCATAATATTCTATACCTTCTGCTATCTTCGTTGTCACGTCTAAAGGAACATCATTGTACCTCACCATCTTCGTCACATCTAAAGGAACATCATTGTACCTCACCATTTTCGTCATAGCTTTTTTGGGTTTTACCAATTTGATTTTAACACCTAAATATATGAGACCGTACCTTACGCGAGGATCGACTTGGAATATAAACCACAAAAACCTAATTCACTCCTCCTCCTCCTCTTTTATTCTGCACAAACCCTAAAAAAAACCAATTACCAAAACAAAATTAATTTCTTCATGCATTTCAACAGTACGGGCTACATCTATCAAATGGGCCGAGTTGGGTTAGTCAAATTGGTTTCAAATTCGATTATCATCCGGTCAGGTCAAATAATGTTTGTTTTTTTTGAGGGGATCATGACCTAATGGTTTGAATTCAGCTTAACCCAATGGATTAAGAAACTTTAATAAGCTTATTAATTTTCATTAATTAGTGTGATAAATGTAACCATGTATTAATCTCTATTATATAAGCCAACAGGGGAGGGTTATTTTCGTAATCACGCTTTTGGTGTCACATGTAAAATATTTCACTAAATATCCTTCGCATTTCACACTTACATATTGTTGTAAATCTGATTATTTGTTATTTTAAAAAACTGATTAATGTTATGAAATATTATGTGGATGCCCATTATACCCCTAGTATATTTCTGGAATATTCTAGATCTAGGGTTTATGGTTCTCCAAACAAACTCTATTATATTGTATGTATATATACCCTGTTGTTCATGGAATAAAACATATCGTTGTTCTCTCCCAATTTCTCTGTCTCTTTCTCTCTATTTCACAACACGTTATCAGCACCATAGATCTACCCTATTGATTTAATTAACTAGGTCTATCAAATTGCAAACCATAACCATATCTCGCCAATTTTTATAAGATACATCTGGAATCCTATGCTATTATAAACTCTATTTTTCTTTCCAACCGATTGCGAATAGATCTCCACAATCGGTAAGTCAACTCTATATTCTAATTAAGTTTAAAATTTTACTTTGCTTGTGGCATTTTCCCCTTGTTTAATACACAGATTTTTATTTGCTTGCTATCTAACTATCTTCAATGCGGCAATACATATTATTTTCTCGTAGTAGTTTCTTTGTTTGCGATTACGGGATTTAATGTGTTTTTGCGGCACGATTGTTTATACTTTTGATAACTATATTGGATTTGTATATTGGATTTGTATGTCACTCATCAGTTACCTTTTGATAACTATATTGGATTTGTGTTAGTTTACATTTGCGAAGTTGTTTTGGTTGATTTCAATCATATATTTTGGTTCTTTAGATATTTTATTTGTGCCGCAATTTTACTCGGTGGTTTGCTATTATGGTTGAAGGATTTGTTGACTTTATGAGAGTAATAACAATTAAACTTTATTAATTTATCATGTATTGATGTCTAATGTTGCAATTTTAACATGTTTTAATGATATTCTATCTGTCATATACGAAGTATTGATTTTGTTTTCTTTTCATGCATATAAGTGTCTTATCTCGCAAATGTATGTTTTTATGATTCTGGGATAATGATGACATATTATGTTGTTTAAGTTTATCATGATTAATCTCTCTTTGATTAATTTCCAATCTTGATTTTTGGCAAATAGTATGTCACTTTTATTACCAATTTTCATAAGGTTAATATACCAAGTTCATAGCCAAATTTAAAATTTGTTAGCAATTTTTGTGGAAAAGCTATAATGCATTTGTCTTCACTGTATCATGCCCTTAGATAAATTTTAGTACAAGTAGTATTTTTTTTCAATGAGTTTGAGCCAAATCATTACACTAAATCTCCTATTGAGTAGTTTTTGTATAGTGAATTATATGGAACTTTACAATTTTTGAACTTGTTCCCCTTAATATTACTGAAAAGAACTATTTGTCTTGGATGTTAGATGATGAAATTCACCTAGATGCAAAGGAATTTGGTGGTACAATCAAATGAGTAAATATATGAACAAGTCAAAACAAGGCAAAGACACAGTGGTCTTAAAATTGAGTTTTTGACTGTAAAAGATCCACAAGTCATTTGGAATAATCTAGATCACCGGAAAACTGCAATATTACCTAAAATTCGATATGACTGGTTACATTTAAGACTACAAGACTTTAAGTCTGTAACTCAATATAACTCAGCTATGTTCAGAATTACTTCACAGTTGAAATTATGTGGGGAGAAAATCATTGATGCAAAAAATGATGGAGAAAACCTATTCTAACTTTCACTCAAATAAGTTGTCCTGCAGACACAATACAGTGAAAAGATATTAAGAAATATTTTGAACTTATATCTTGTCTCCTTGTGGTTGAAAAAAAAACGAGCTATTGATTAAAAAAAATTAAGATTCACGTCCAACTGTTCCTGCTACATTCCCTTAAGCGAATGTGACATCCCATAATGGGAAAGAAAATACCACACAACAAAAGTGGTTGAGGACGTGGTCATGGACGTGGGCGTGGATACGAATATGGTCGAGTTTGAGGCCGAGGTGGTTCTCTAAATAACTCATATCCCCACCAGAAGTGGGACAAAGATGGCAACAAACAAGAACAAGTAAAAATGATACTTGACCAATGTATGTTACCGCTATGGAGAAAAAGGATATTGGTCTACTAAAACAAGTAGAATTTATAATAGAATTTACTAGATAATATTGAAGAACTTAAATATGTGGTCTTGCTCTCCCCTGAAGAAAATTATTTATCAAGGGTGTTATATGTTAAAATGCGAATGTACCCTTGACTGTTGTTTATAAGTCAAAATAGGTTCACGACTTAAGTTTAGAGTTTTGACCATTAAAGGCCCGCGGACCTTTTGGAGAAATACAAGAAAATATGACCTAGAAGACTATAATAGTTTCTAAATCTTGTTGTCAAGATACCCTTCATTTCTTTCATGAAACTAGTGTGGTCCTGCAGACACGATATTTTTGAGACAGATTTAAGAGTGTTTTTAAATAGTTATATATTGTCTTTTTGGTGGATGAGACAAATAACGAAATCCTGAAGAAAAGTATTATGATCACGTTCAATTAGGTAAACTATTCCCAGAAGTGAATTAGAAATTGTATGACTAAAGATAATGAAGATAATGTCAATAGTCATGATCGAGAATGTGAAAGTAAAATATAGTATAATCATGGGTGAATAAATGAGTACAAATGTGATTTCAAAATACACATATACACACCAGAAGTGAGATTGTAAATGATGAAAAGCATGTGAAAGTTAATGATGAGAAAATACAAATTTTATATTTTTGGTTGGTTGCAAAGGAAAATGAACAAATGTTTGGCCCATATAGCATCTTGTTGAGCTTTATTAGCACCCATCAAAAGGGAATAAATTGTAGATAAACATGGTGTATGAAAATATATGTCTAGAAAACATTATAGCGCTCTCCAAACCAAATTTATACATGAATACATGCAAGGATTAGTGGGAAATAGCTCTCAACATAATAAAATTAGTAGTATATGATCAGGATTATAATGCAATGTGTTAAACTTGGTACAAATATTTGATCATGTCTTATTGACTCGCTCTATGAGCATGAGTAATATACTACATTCTGAAGATGTATACTTTTGTGATATGTACCAAAGTTGTAATAGATACTCTTGAAGAGTACAAGCTATCTTCCATAAGTTTTGTTTAGATTGTCTTGCCGTTATAATTGAGACACCAGTTTGTGTCGTTATATCACATCACAATATGTTCAAATTATAGTATTCTATAATTAAAGTGATCACTTTGAGAAGATAACCAGCAGTTATCGAATGAAACATTTTATATGATATTATATACGCATCATGTGATAATCCAGGCTATCCGGGTTTAAGAACACCCGTTATGAGAATTTGAAAATTCTTATCAAATAAAATTTTATGTGCTGACACTCCCTCATATGTTGTATACATTCCAAAGGCAGGACAAAAATGACGAGGTTGAGTTGTATTTCAATCGAATAGTTATAATGAATCGATTGAGAAAATAAATACAAGAGATATTAATGATTTTGAAAAATTGTATTATGATAGGTGATTTGAAGTTCACCATGATAGTAAGTGACCTGAAGTTCACCAGAATGATAGTAGGTGACTTGAAGATCACCAATAAGTTTACAAGTATTTTGTGATTGATTTAAGTATCATAAATAAACATCATAAATCTCTTGATCGGGGCAATCATACGTCAGCACGAAACGAGAAAATATGAAGAAAACAACTGCATATTATATCTACTCCCCATAATCAATGTTGATCTCCAGAAGAGAACAAAAGTATGTAATATTTATCAAAATACGCGTTGAAAAATGTATTATTTAGTTGGTGAAATTTTTTATGCCCCATAACATATTGAAAATATTTTCCCAACTTAGGGGGAGACGAGCAAGAATAAGTTGGCAAAATTGAAAGATAATAAACTGATCCCCATATGAGTAAAGTGTAAATGCCAACTTTATGTCCTCAGAGTATGTTTGGACATAAATATCTATGACTTGATTGTGTTAAATTGTTATATGTTCAAAGGCATAAAGGTTTATGATAGTCATAGTGTTCGATGTTACATATAGTAAGTGTTGATAAATATATATCTTGCCAATATTTATTAAAATCTCTACACCTGAAGTGTAGATTATTTATACGGTTCCAATATAGTGATTATATGAAAAGGATGGCAAGATAATGCAGTTGGTTATATTTTTGAAAATAAAGAAAACACTATTAATTATATAGTGTATGAAATACCCTTGAAGTGGTATAGATATCTGAACAATAATAGATGGCTCGTGAGAAAAAATGAATGGTACCTATTGAATAAGTATTCAGATATCATTGATGAATAGCATGCAAAATATATGTTGAATAATTTTGATGATACCGGTAGATGAGGGAGCCGAAATATAATATATATGCGAGAAATAATGGATTTTGAATAAGGGATCGTAAATCTATGTCTGTTTCGATGTAGACATAACTATAATGATCAAATGAGCTCATGGGCCTGAAGTCCAATAAATTATGGATTTGAAATATCCACACTGTACAGTGTTTTGCATTTGAGTCCTACTGTAACGCCCCGACCTCTAATTCAATTATTAAAGCATAATTAGCAGCGGAATTAACCTAATCGGTCGGGACATTACCTGCCGTAACTTCCTTTTTGGAAATTACAAGGCAAACATCAATCATAAGCCATTAAATACTCCAAAATATATATATATTAATCCTTTATATTATCAAAATAAAAGTACATAACTTACTAAAAGTCTTTAATTAAAACTATTAAAACTTTAAGCATAAACTAGGTGAATATTATTAACGTGAAATTCCTCGCCACTACTCGTGCCCGTCGTCCCCATCAGTACCTAAAACAGAAAACAAAACGGTGAGCCGAAGACTCAGTAACAACTACCCTAGCAACGTAAATTCATTTCAACTCATTTTATTTAATAACACAGGGAGAATAGAATAAGTAAAACATTTAATAAAACATCATATTTAATTCATTTATAAACTTTGCAATTTAACATGCTAGTTGTCGGCAAGTACGAACCGTGAAGGATTTCTCCACTGGGCCTGGGCCCTGAGCCTGGGCTCATCATCGTAACATGGGCCTGGGCCCTGAGCCTGGGCTCATAAACCATGGGAGCCTGGGCTCGTAATCCATGGGTGGACAGGTGTCCGTGGTGCATGCATGACCAGTAGATAGGAAGATGGTAGTTTATATACCGCCAGACAAACCAGGTCTTTCACTTTCATTTATCATGTTTTATGTATTTTTATCAAGCCTTGGCTTTGTATTTCAGTTGAAATATCATAAACTCATTTAGCTCATAAAACATCATTTTGATCCTGGGATCAATAAAATATCATTCTTTCATAGCGTTGCATAAACATCATTTTATGAGAAAACTCAATCAAATCATATTATAAGAACAATTCAATCAAATCATATTTTATCCCACAATCCATAAAACACATCAAAACATTTAATTCATAAATTCAATCATAACGTCATATTTTCATAATACATTTATAAGGGGATTGCGGGTACTAGCAATAGCCGTTACCTCACTTCCGCGATTTTGCTAAGGAATTCGCTTGGTTCGTTCGTCCTGAGCTCCGAGTCCAGTTTCTTTAAAAAGTAGTAAATAATTGAATTAGTACTAAAATCGATAAGTAATTATAAAATCAATATTTTATAAATCATAAATTTTATAAGTAATGAATTTTATAAATAACGAGTTTTAATAAAAATATAAATTTCAAAATTTAACGAAATATTATTATTGTTACTCGGATTTTCAATCAAAATACATATAAGTCTTTAAATCAATTTTTATGAAAGTACTGTTTAAATTTCATTTTGGATAAATAACACTAGAATCCTATTCTCATAAAATCGATAAAAAAACCTGAAAAATAATAAAGAATTTTATTAGTAAATATACATTTTACAAAAATTATTAAATCCTAAGAATTGATAAATTAGATTCTGAAATTATAAACCAGGCTTAACTCACCCAAAAAGCCCAAATTATAAATGGCCCAATCTGAATTTAGGTTCGAGGGAGGATATAAGCAAGTTCCAAAAAGGAACTGATTCTTTCTTTTTTTTTTTTTTGAATGGGGCACGAACAGGGGAAGGGGAAGGGGGCCGAAACAGGGGAAGGAACGAGAAGGAGGAGGGAGAGGAGGGAGGTGGCTGGGTGGCTCGGTGGTTTGGCGCGGCGCCGAGGTGAGGCGGCGATGGTGGTGGTTGATTGGTGGTGGCAGAACGGCGAGGGAGACAGAGAAAGGGAAAGACAGGGGCGGACAAGCAGGGGAGTTTTTGGTGGGTTTTTCGATCGGTTTTTGGGAAGGGAGAGGGCGGTTCGCCGGAGTTTCTAGAGACGGAGGGTGGTCGGCGAGAGGTTGAAGGTGGTTGGAGGTGGTGGTGCGTGGTGTGGTGTTGGTGCGGCGAGGCGGGGAAAAAGGGAGAGACAGGGGAGTGTGACGCGACAGAGGAGGGAGAAGGGGGAGTTCGGTGGTGGTCGAGTGGTTGAGGTGATTGCGGGGTGGGGGTGGCGTGGTGCTGGGTGGCTGAGGCTAGGTGGTTGGTGGTGGTAGGCAGACGGTGGTTGCTGCAGTGGTGGCAGGTGGTGATTGATGGTGGTGGTTCGAATTAAGGAAGAACAAGGGGATGATTTTTCTCACTTTGTGATTGGTAATGAAATTGATCAGAAATTGAAGGAATTTGTAAGTTTTGTGAAGGATTCTAGAAGAGGAAGGCCTTGGGGCTCAAGAAAATGTATGGGGACTGATTTGAGGGAAGGTGGGATATGCGTGGAGAGCAAGCAGGCATTTTTCCCTTTTTTTTCTCTTTTTTTTTTAATTTAATAAATTCACCATATTTGGCAAAAATCCAGAATTTGTAATTAATTTTCAGAAATAAAAAAAAAAATTAATTAAAATATTTCCTTAGAAATAAATAAATTATCGTTAACGAAAATAAATAAATAATTTCAGTTTAAAAATTCGTCGTTTAAAATAAATCGTAAAAACGATTAAAATAACGAAATTCGATTATTCGTAATTTAATTAAAACGAAATCAAGTTAATAAATATTTTTAATTTTAATAAATCGAGTTTAGAATTTCGGGGTATTACATCCTTACCCCCTTAGAAAAAGTTTCGTCCTCGAAACTGGAGCTCAGTCGAATTAGCCATTCATAGAAATCATACAATTCATACTTATTCGTTCTATTAACTTTACAAACATGGCAGAATAACATTATAACATAATCATTCAAATAACATATTAAAAACTCATACATCTTATTGTTTCTAAACGAATAACTGGGGATATTTCGCTCTCATTTGCGCTTCGACTTCCCATGTAGCTTCAGATGTCAAGTGATTGGCCCACAAGACTTTAACCATTGGAATTATTTTGCTTCTAAGTCGTTTCTCTCTTCGTTCTAGAATTTCAATTGGTTTCTCCTCGTAAGTCAAATCGTTTCGCAACATTAAGGGTTCGTGCGTAATCACATGGCTAGGATCAGGAACATATTTTCTTAACATCGACACGTGGAACACATTATGCACCTTTTCCAAGTCGGTTGGCAAATCTAGTCGATATGCTACTGCGCCTACTCTTTCTAGTATCTCATATGGCCCGATGTATCTTGGGCTCAACTTTCCCGTTTGACCAAATCTCATTATTCCTTTCGTTGGCGAAATTTTCAAGAACACGTGATCTCCAACCTCAAACTCTAATGGTCTTCTGCGTTGGTCGGCATAACTCTTTTGCCTACTTTGTGCTGCCATCATTCTTGATTGGATTAAACGAATCTTGTCGGTAGTTTCTTGAATCAATTCTGGCCCTATAATACGTGCTTCATCGATATCACTCCAACATAATGGTGTTCGACATTTCCTCCCATAAAGTGCTTCGTAAGGTGCCATACCAATAGTGGCCTGATAACTGTTGTTGTACGAAAATTCAACCATAGGCAGAAACTTTTCCCACGTTCCTTGAAAATCCAAAACACAAGCTCTCAACATATCCTCAACAATTTGGTTAGTGCGTTCCGTTTGTCCATCAGTCGTTGGATGAAATGCAGTACTGAAGTTAAGTTTCGTCCCAAGAGCTTTCTGCAATTCTTTCCAATAGGTTGATTGGTACCTTGTATCACGATCAGAAACAATCGAACTAGGCACTCCATGCAATCGCACAATAGTGTTCACATATAGTTCAGCAAGTTGATCTAAACTCGAGTTACTCTTCATTGCTAAGAAATGCGCTGACTTTGTTAATCGATCAACAATGACCCAAATAGCATTCATTCCCTTGGTTGATCTTGGTAAACCTATGATAAAATCCATTGAAACTGAATCCCATTTCCACTCGGGCACATCCAGAGGTTGCAACAACCCTGCTGGTCTTTGATGCTCGATCTTGATTCTCTAACATGTTAGACATTTAGCCACATATTCTGCCACTTCCTGCTTCATGTTGCTCCACCAATACACTTGCCTCAAATCCTTATACATCTTATTTCCTCCAGGGTGAATCGAGTATGGTGAACTATGAGCTTCCTCTAAGATTCTCTTTTTCAACTTTTCATCATTTGGTACACATAATCTTCCCTGAAACCTTAACGTGCCATCCTCTTGAATGACAAAACCAGGTGACTTCCCATTTTCCACTTCACTCCTTATTCTTTCTAATTGTGAGTCCTCACATTGTGCTTCCTTAATCTCATCAATCAAAGTTGGTTTCATTACTAACACATTCAAGCAAGCATCTCCTTTGATAAACTTAATTTCCATCTTTTGTAGATCATCTCGGTTGACTCGGGAAAAAGTTAGGATAGAATTTAGGTGAGACTTCCGACTTAATGCATCTGCAACAACGTTAGCCTTTCCGGGATGGTATTGAATATCAAGGTCATAATCTTTAAGAAGTTCTAACCACCTACGTTGCCTCATGTTGAGTTCTTTTTGGGTGAAAATATACTTAAGACTCTTATGGTTAGTGAAAATTTGACACGAAACTCCATACAAATAATGTCTCCAAATTTTGAGGGCGAAAACAACAGCTGCAAGTTCGAGGTCATGGGTAGGGTAGTTTTGTTCATGGACTTTGAGTTGGCGTGAAGCATAAGCTATAACTTTTCCGTTTTGCATTAAGACACATCCTAACCCATTCTTAGAGGCATCACTATAAATCACAAATCCGTCAGTTCCAGATGGAAGGGTAAGAATAGGGGCAGTGGTGAGACGTTTCTTAAGTTCTTGAAATGCACATTCACAATCATCATTCCACACAAATTTGGTATTCTTCCTAACTAATCGGGTTATGGGTAAGGCAACCTTAGAAAAATCTTGAACGAATCTTCGATAATATCCAGCTAAACCCATAAAACTCCGTACTTCGGGTACATTAGTTGGTCTAGGCCATTCCATAATTGCTTTTATTTTCTCAGGATCAACAGATACACCTTTCTCAGAGATAATATGACCTAAAAATGATATTTCCTTAAGCCAGAATTCACATTTCGACAATTTAGCATATAACTGGTGTAAAGCCCCGACCTCTAATTCAATAATTTAAAGCATAATTAGCAGCGGGATTAACCTAATTGGTCGGGACATTACCTGCCGTAACTTCCTTTTCGGAAATTACAAGGCAAACATCAATCATAAGCCTTTAAATACTCCAAAATATATATATAATAATCCTTTAATATTATTAAAATGAAACTACATAACTTACTAAGAGTCTTTAATTAAAACTATTAAACTATTAAAACTGTAAGCATAAACTAGGTGGATGATAATAAAGTGAAACTCCTCGCCACTACTCGTTCCCATCGTTCCCAGCGGTACCTAAAACAGAAAACAAAATAACGGTGAGCCGAAGACTCAGTAACGAACTATTCTAGCGACGTAAATTCATTTCAATTCATTTTATTTAACAACACAGGGAGAATAGAATAATGTAAAACATTTTATAAAGTCCTTTATTTAATTCATTTTCAACTTTTAGGGTGCACATGCTAGTCGTGGCAAGTATGACATGGTGGAACGTCTTCCACGATGGACCGCTGTCCATAAACATGGGGCCTTGGCCCGAAAACATGAGAGCCTTGGCTCAATGGGCGGATGCCCCATGGGTACATGCATGACCGAGAATCGTAACCTGTGAACATATACTGCCAAACGGACTAGGAATTTCACTTTCATTTATCATGTTTCGTTTAATTTTACATTTTAGTCTTTTTACTTCAGTTGAAGTAACATAATTCCTTTGGATCATAAGATCAAACATCCTTTCTTTCCTGGTTTCTTATAACCAGCATTTTATAAGAAATTCAATCAATCATCATAGCATTTTATAATCAATCATAAAATAAGGAATAATTCCATCAAATCATATTATAATAAATTATTCAATAAAATCATATTTCATTTCCCGCAATTCATAAAACATGTCAAAACATTCATTTGATAAATCAATCATATGTTGTAATTTCATAATCACATTTATAAGGGAATTGCGGGTACTAGCAATAGCCGTTACCTCACTTCCGCGATTTGCTAAGGATTTTCGTTGGTTCGTTCGTCCTGAGCTCCGAGTCCAATTTCTTTAAAAATATTAAATAATTGAATTAGTACCAAATTGATAAATAATTTAACTTAATAATTTCAAAACTTTATAATTAACCAATTTTCTAATAATAATGTTAAAAATAATATATAATTTCATAGTTTTAATGAAAATATAATTAAACGCCAATTTTAGTGAAGAATAATTAATTGAAATTTCAATCGAAATATATATATTTTCCTTAGTTAATTTACACGAAAATCTTGTTTAAATTTTGTCCTTGATAAATCCATTTAGTAACTTATTTTAGTAAAATCGATATTTGATAATTAAACCTGAAAATAAAATCAATTTATTAGTAAATAATTATATCATAAAACTATTAAAACATAAATATTGCTAAATTTAAAATCTGAAAATTCAGATTGGTCTTACCAAAGGCCCAAATGGTTAGTTGGCCCAATTTAATAGGGGTTTGAGGAGAATAAAACAAGGCCAAAGAATCTGATTTTTGGTTTTGGGTTTTGGTTGAGGCAAGAGCCGCACGACAGGGGAAGGGAAAACGAAGGAAGCAGGGGAGGAGGGAGCACGGTACAGGGAAGGAGAGGAAGGAAGGTGGCTGTCTAGGTGGCGCAGTCTGATGCGACGGTGATGGTGGGCGGTGGTTCGCGACGGTGGTACAGGCGAGAGAGGAGTAGGGAGGGCGAAGGAGGCGGAAAAACAGAGGAGTTTGGGAGTGGATTTTCGATGGATTTTGGGGAGGAATAAGGGTCGTTGGTGGCTGGCTGGGCGGCGCGTAAGGGTTGCGCCAATGGGGTTATGCTGGCCGGTGGTGAGGGCGTTGCGTCGGTGGTGCTGAGTGGTGTTGATGGCACGGTGGGTGAAGAAGGAGAGGAGGGCAGGGGAGGCGTGGATGGTGCGCGTGGTGGTGGTTGATGGGCGAGGCAGCAGGGGATAGGTGGTGGTTGCAGTGGTGCTGGGTGGTTGAATCCGGGTGGTTGGTGGTGGTAGGCCGTCGGTGGTCGTTGGTGGTGGTGGTTTAAATTACAGAAAGCAGGAAATAAAAATTGAATTGTGTTTAGTTTTGTTGGAATTCAATGAGGTTGAAACTGATTGTTACTCACGATTTTGAGTTTGATTTTTTTCTCATTTCCTGCCTATTTTGAGAGCTATTTCTAGTGTGAATTGGTGTTCATTGACTCAGTTGAGATTGGTTGGAATGACAAATGTGAAGAGAAACCTGCAATTCTGGTGACTAAGGGAGTTAGGCAAAGATACGTGGATCAAATTGTGAGAATGTGTGAGACAAGTGTAAAGGGAAGTTTGACTTCCATGGGCAAGAGCTGCGTGAAGCAGAAGAAGAGGGAAGGAAGGAGACAAACTAACTTTGGCTTATTTAGGAGAATAAGGATATCTTGGAGGTTGTGAATTGTTAGAGAAATTTTCAGAATTTTATTCCCTAATTAAGCTTCAAAAGATAATTCGAAAATAATTATAATTTAAATAAGAGAACTAATTGAATAAATAAATAAATAAAACTCGAAGTATTATTTTATTTTATTTTTACGACTGAAATTAAAATTTTCGAGTTAAATACGATTATTGCTAATTAAAATTAAAGTCTGAAATTAAGATTTAAAACGATTTTCAACAAATAATAAAAATTAAATTAAATTAAATTAAATTATTAAACATAGTAAAATCGTGTTTTAAAAATTCAGGGTATTACATCCTCACCCCCTTAGAAAAAGTTTCGTCCTCGAAACTGGAGCCCAGTAGAACTAGCCATTCATAGAAATCATACGATTCATACTTGTTCGTTCTATTCGCTATACAAACATGGCGGAATAACATTATAACATAATCATTCAAATAACATATTAAAATTCATACATCTTATCGTTTCTAAACGAATAACTGGGGATATTTCGATCTCATTTGCGCTTCGACTTCCCATGTAGCTTCAGATGTCAAGTGATTGGCCCACAAGACTTTAACCATTGGAATTACTTTGCTTCTAAGTCGTTTCTCTCTTCGTTCTAGAATTTCAATTGGTTTCTCCTCGTAAGTCAAATCGTTTCGCAACATCAAGGGTTCATGCGTAATCACATGGCTAGGATCAGGAACATATTTTCTTAACATCGACACGTGGAACACATTATGCACTTTTTCCAAGTCGGTTGGTAAAGCTAGTCGATATGCTACTGCACCTACTCTTTCTAGTATCTCATATGGCCCGATGTATCTTGGGCTCAACTTTCCCGTTTGACCAAATCTCATTATTCCTTTTGTTGGCGAAATTTTTAAGAACACGTGATCTCCAACCTCAAACTCTAGTGGTCTTCTTCGTTGGTCCGCATAACTCTTTTGCCTACTTTGCGCTGCCATCATTCTTGATTGGA
This sequence comes from Spinacia oleracea, assembly GCF_020520425.1. NCBI lineage: Eukaryota > Viridiplantae > Streptophyta > Magnoliopsida > Caryophyllales > Amaranthaceae > Spinacia > Spinacia oleracea. The sequence continues at coordinate 127,548,137 of NC_079492.1, forward strand.
TTAAACGAATCTTGTCAGTAGTTTCTTGAATCAATTCTGGTCCTATAACACGTGCTTCATCGATATCACTCCAACATAATGGTGTTCGACATTTCCTTCCATAAAGTGCTTCGTAAGGTGCCATACCAATAGTGGCCTGATAACTGTTGTTGTACGAAAATTCAACCATAGGTAGAAACTTTTCCCACGTTCCTTGAAAATCCAAAATACATGCTCTCAACATATCCTCGACAATTTGATTGGTACGTTCTGTTTGTCCATCAGTCGTTGGATGAAATGCGGTACTGAAGTTAAGTTTCGTCCCAAGAGCTTTCTGCAATTCTTTCCAATAGGTTGATTGATACCTCGTATCACGATCAGAAACGATCGAACTAGGCACTCCATGCAACCGCACAATGGTGTTCACATATAGTTCAGCAAGTTGATCCAAACTCGAATTGTTCTTCATGGCTAAGAAATGCGCTGACTTTGTTAATCGATCAACAATGACCCAAATAGCATTCATTCCCTTGGTTGATCTTGGTAATCCTATGATAAAATCCATTGAAACTGAATCCCATTTCCATTCTGGCACATCCAGAGGTTGCAACAAACCTGCTGGTCTTTGATGCTCGATCTTGATTCTCTGACATGTCAAACATTTAGCCACATATTCTGCCACTTCTTGCTTCATGTTGCTCCACCAATAAACTTGCCTTAAATCCTTATACATCTTATTTCCTCCAGGGTGAATCGAGTATGGTGAACTATGAGCTTCTTCTAAAATTCTCTTTTTCAACTTCTCATCATTAGGCACACATAATCTTCCCTGAAACCTTAACGTGCCATCTTCTTGAATGACAAAACCAGGTGACTTCCCGTTTTCCACTTCACTCCTTATTCTTTCTAATTGTGAGTCCTTACATTGCGCTTCCTTAATTTCATCAATCAAAGTTGGCTTCATTACCAACACATTCAAACAAGGGTTTCTTTTCATGGTAAACTCAATTTCCATCTCTTGTAGATCATATTGGTTGGCTCGGGAAAAAGTTAGGATAGAATTTAGGTGAGACTTCCGACTTAATGCATCTGCAACAACGTTAGCCTTTCCGGGATGATATTGAATATCAAGATCGTAATCTTTAAGAAGTTCTAACCACCTACGTTGTCTTATGTTGAGTTCTTTTTGGGTGAAAATGTACTTAAGGCTTTTATGGTCAGTGAAAATTTGACACGAAGCTCCATACAAATAATGTCTCCAAATTTTGAGGGCGAAAACAACAGCTGCAAGTTCGAGGTCATGGGTAGGGTAGTTTTGTTCATGGACTTTGAGTTGGCGTGAAGCATAAGCTATAACTTTTCCGTTTTGCATCAAGACACATCCTAACCCATTCTTGGAAGCATCACTATAGATTACAAATCCGTCAGTTCCAGATGGAAGGGTAAAAATAGGGGCGGTGGTGAGACGTTTCTTAAGTTCTTGAAATGCACATTCACAATCATTATTCCACACAAATTTAGTATTCTTTCTAACTAATCGGGTTATGGGTAACGCAACCTTAGAGAAATCTTGAACAAATCTTCGATAGTATCCAGCTAAACCCATAAAACTCCGTACTTCAGGTACATTAGTTGGTCTAGACCATTCCACAATTGCTTTTATTTTCTCAGGATCAACAGATACACCTTTCTCAGAGATAATATGTCCTAAAAATGATATTTCCTTAAGCCAGAATTCACATTTCGACAACTTAGCATATAACTGGTTTTCAATCAACATATCTAACACTTTTCTCAGGTGCTCCTCGTGTTCCTCATTACTCTTAGAATATACCAAAATATCATCAATGAAAACGACTACAAACTTATCAAGGTATGGTTTAAAAATACGGTTCATCAAATCCATAAATACAGCGGGCGCATTGGTTAACCCAAAAGGCATCACAACAAACTCATAGTGACCATATCTAGTTCTAAAGGCTGTCTTTGGAATATCCTCAGGTTTAATTCGAAGTTGATGGTAACCTGACCTCAAATCAATCTTAGAAAACACCTTTGCACCTCGAAGTTGGTCAAACAAATCATCAATACGGGGTAAAGGATACTTATTCTTAATGGTAATCTTGTTTAACTCTCGATAATCTATGCATAACCTCATAGTTCCGTCCTTTTTCTTCACAAATAAGACAGGGGCTCCCCAAGGTGAAACACTAGGTCGAACATATCCTTTTTCAAGTAACTCATCTAATTGTTTCTTTAATTCTTGTAACTCAGCTGGTGCCATTCTATATGGTGCCTTAGAAATAGGGGTGGATCCCGGAATTAATTCAATGCTGAAATCTAATTCTCTTGGTGGGGGCATACTAGGTATTTCTTCTGGAAAAACATGTGGGTATTCACAATCAACAGGTATGTCAGTAATGGAAGGTACAGGGGTATTTAGGTCAACAACACTACATAGGTAACCAGATAACCCACTCTCAATCATTTTACGTGCTCTCAAAGCATGGACAATTTGAATCGTTGGTTTTCTTACTAACTTATGGAATGAAATTCTATCTCCACTTGGTGTTCTAAGGGTCACACTCTGCCTCGAACAATTAAGGTTAGCTTCATACTTAGTCAACCAATTCATTCCCAAGATTACATCAAATTCAGATAGGTCAAAGGCTACTAAGTCTGCTAGAAACTCTACTTTTTCTATTACAATGGGACAATCTCTATACATGGTTCTACATTTCACTATTTCTCCACTAGGAAGGGAAACACTCATAGCATGAAAGTCACAACATGGTTTCAAACTTAAACATTTAGCAAACAATGGTGAAATAAAGGAATGTGAAGCTCCAGAATCAAAAAGAACATGGGCAGGTAACGAATGGATAGAAAAGGTACCGGTGATAACATTATCATCCTCATCTGCTTCATCTTGTCTCATCACAAAAACTCTTCCAGTTGGCGGTGGTCGAGGTGGGTTGCGGTTTGAACCTCCTACATTGTTGTTCCGACCACGATCGTTGTTAGTTGAAACTGGTCCTCTCATGGTTGGCGTCACTTGATTTGGGCAATCTCTGACGTAATGATCATGGCTTCCACATCGATAGCAAGCATTCGTGCCAACACGACATTCACTCTCCACATGACTCCTTTTTCCACATTTGGCACATCCTTGCGACCGATTGTTCCTTCCTTGAAATCCTTGTCCCCTATTATTTCCTTGATTACCATCATTCCTCCTTTGATTTCCCTGGTAACTTTGGTTGGGCTTCTTTGCTCCTCCTTGGCTTTGGTTATCATTTCTCCTTTTATACCCAACATTCTTCGCTTCTCGAAGTAGTACCACTCGCTCCACATTAGCTGCAATATCAACCATATCCTGGTATGAAGTAAACCTCTGAGTAGACAACCTATCCTGGTACTTAAGGTGCAGACCTCGTTCAAAACGGTTCATCCTGGACTGCTCTGTCGACACCAAGTCTGGTGCAAACCTTGACAACTCCATAAACTTATTTGCGTATTCCAACACGCTCATTGTTCCTTGTTGCAAGTGTAGAAATTCATCTTCTTTTTGTTTCCTCAAGGATGGTGGATAAAACTTGTCTCTCATTAACTTCTGTAGTTCGTTCCAACCAAATCCAGGCCCATTCTTTCGTTCCTTGTTAACTTTCCACCATAATCCTGCTTGGCCTGACAGGTAGAACACTGCGAAATCAACTCTCCATTTCTCAGGGCACTGCAGGGTTTCAAACAACTGATCAATGCGACTTATCCAATCCTCGAACTCAACTGGATCAGGCTTGCCATCATAGGATGGTGGGTTGAGTGACGAAAAGTTCTTGAACATCGTTGCGCTCTCGTTTCCACTAACATCTTTCTTTTTTCCGAGAATCATGGACTAATTCTGCCAACATTGAACTCACATTTTCCAATCGTTCCATCCTTTCCTCGTGGCCATTAACATGGACATACCCTTCATGAGTGATGTCGTTATCATCGTGAACATGATGCTCGTTGCGAGCTCCGTTGGTAACATCGTTGATAGCATCGATGGTCGACATTCTGCATAACATATCTTATCAGGTTGAAGCGAAATAATAATATAAAATAAATCCTTTGATCCCGTTCCTACACTCACACTCATATTCATTTTAACTTAGCAAGATTTTAGAACATTCTTTTTAACTCATTCCTTAAAATTCTTTACTTAAAGCCTAATGAATTCTATTCGTGCGAAAACCCGTAAGGTTTAGCACTTATGGTCCAGAACCTTTGCTCTTGATACCAAACTGTAAAGCCGCGACCTCTAATTCAATAATTTAAAGCATAATTAGCAGCGGGATTAACCTAATTGGTCGGGACATTACCTGCCGTAACTTCCTTTTCGGAAATTACAAGGCAAACATCAATCATAAGCCTTTAAATACTCCAAAATATATATATAATAATCCTTTAATATTATTAAAATGAAACTACATAACTTACTAAGAGTCTTTAATTAAAACTATTAAACTATTAAAACTGTAAGCATAAACTAGGTGGATGATAATAAAGTGAAACTCCTCGCCACTACTCGTTCCCATCGTTCCCAGCGGTACCTAAAACAGAAAACAAAATAACGGTGAGCCGAAGACTCAGTAACGAACTATTCTAGCGACGTAAATTCATTTCAATTCATTTTATTTAACAACACAGGGAGAATAGAATAATGTAAAACATTTTATAAAGTCCTTTATTTAATTCATTTTCAACTTTTAGGGTGCACATGCTAGTCGTGGCAAGTATGACATGGTGGAACGTCTTCCACGATGGACCGCTGTCCATAAACATGGGGCCTTGGCCCGAAAACATGAGAGCCTTGGCTCAATGGGCGGATGCCCCATGGGTACATGCATGACCGAGAATCGTAACCTGTGAACATATACTGCCAAACGGACTAGGAATTTCACTTTCATTTATCATGTTTCGTTTAATTTTACATTTTAGTCTTTTTACTTCAGTTGAAGTAACATAATTCCTTTGGATCATAAGATCAAACATCCTTTCTTTCCTGGTTTCTTATAACCAGCATTTTATAAGAAATTCAATCAATCATCATAGCATTTTATAATCAATCATAAAATAAGGAATAATTCCATCAAATCATATTATAATAAATTATTCAATAAAATCATATTTCATTTCCCGCAATTCATAAAACATGTCAAAACATTCATTTGATAAATCAATCATATGTTGTAAATTCATAATCACATTTATAAGGGAATTGCGGGTACTAGCAATAGCCGTTACCTCACTTCCGCGATTTGCTAAGGATTTTCGTTGGTTCGTTCGTCCTGAGCTCCGAGTCCAATTTCTTTAAAAATATTAAATAATTGAATTAGTACCAAATTGATAAATAATTTAACTTAATAATTTCAAAACTTTATAATTAACCAATTTTCTAATAATAATGTTAAAAATAATATATAATTTCATAGTTTTAATGAAAATATAATTAAACGCCAATTTTAGTGAAGAATAATTAATTGAAATTTCAATCGAAATATATATATTTTCCTTAGTTAATTTACACGAAAATCTTATTTAAATTTTGTCCTTGATAAATCCATTTAGTAACTTATTTTAGTAAAATCGATATTTGATAATTAAACCTGAAAATAAAATCAATTTATTAGTAAATAATTATATCATAAAACTATTAAAACATAAATATTGCTAAATTTAAAATCTGAAAATTCAGATTGGTCTTACCAAAGGCCCAAATGGTTAGTTGGCCCAATTTAATAGGGGTTTGAGGAGAATAAAACAAGGCCAAAGAATCTGATTTTTGGTTTTGGGTTTTGGTTGAGGCAAGAGCCGCACGACAGGGGAAGGGAAAACGAAGGAAGCAGGGGAGGAGGGAGCACGGTACAGGGAAGGAGAGGAAGGAAGGTGGCTGTCTAGGTGGCGCAGTCTGATGCGACGGTGATGGTGGGCGGTGGTTCGCGACGGTGGTACAGGCGAGAGAGGAGTAGGGAGGGCGAAGGAGGCGGAAAAACAGAGGAGTTTGGGAGTGGATTTTCGATGGATTTTGGGGAGGAATAAGGGTCGTTGGTGGCTGGCTGGGCGGCGCGTAAGGGTTGCGCCAATGGGGTTATGCTGGCCGGTGGTGAGGGCGTTGCGTCGGTGGTGCTGAGTGGTGTTGATGGCACGGTGGGTGAAGAAGGAGAGGAGGGCAGGGGAGGCGTGGATGGTGCGCGTGGTGGTGGTTGATGGGCGAGGCAGCAGGGGATAGGTGGTGGTTGCAGTGGTGCTGGGTGGTTGAATCCGGGTGGTTGGTGGTGGTAGGCCGTCGGTGGTCGTTGGTGGTGGTGGTTTAAATTACAGAAAAGCAGGAAATAAAAATTGAATTGTGTTTAGTTTTGTTGGAATTCAATGAGGTTGAAACTGATTGTTACTCACGATTTTGAGTTTGATTTTTTTCTCATTTCCTGCCTATTTTGAGAGCTATTTCTAGTGTGAATTGGTGTTCATTGACTCAGTTGAGATTGGTTGGAATGACAAATGTGAAGAGAAACCTGCAATTCTGGTGACTAAGGGAGTTAGGCAAAGATACGTGGATCAAATTGTGAGAATGTGTGAGACAAGTGTAAAGGGAAGTTTGACTTCCATGGGCAAGAGCTGCGTGAAGCAGAAGAAGAGGGAAGGAAGGAGACAAACTAACTTTGGCTTATTTAGGAGAATAAGGATATCTTGGAGGTTGTGAATTGTTAGAGAAATTTTCAGAATTTTATTCCCTAATTAAGCTTCAAAAGATAATTCGAAAATAATTATAATTTAAATAAGAGAACTAATTGAATAAATAAATAAATAAAACTCGAAGTATTATTTTATTTTATTTTTACGACTGAAATTAAAAATTTCGAGTTAAATACGATTATTGCTAATTAAAATTAAAGTCTGAAATTAAGATTTAAAACGATTTTCAACAAATAATAAAAATTAAATTAAATTAAATTAAATTATTAAACATAGTAAAATCGTGTTTTAAAAATTCAGGGTATTACATCTGGTTTTCGATCAACATATCTAACACTTTTCTCAGATGCTCCTCGTGTTCCTCATTACTCTTAGAATATACCAAAATATCATCAATGAAAACAACTACAAACTTATCAAGGTATGGTTTAAAAATACGGTTCATCAAATACATAAATACAGTTGGCGCATTGGTTAACCCAAAAGGCATCACAACAAACTCATAGTGACCATATCTAGTTCTAAAGGCTGTCTTTGGAATATCCTCGGGTTTAACTCGAAGTTGATGGTAACCTGACCTCAAATCAATCTTAGAAAACACTTTTGCACCTCGAAGTTGGTCAAACAAATCATCAATACGGGGTAAGGGATACTTATTCTTAATAGTAATCTTGTTTAACTCTCGATAATCTATGCATAACCTCATAGTTCCGTCCTTTTTCTTCACAAACAAGACAGGGGCTCCCCAAGGTGAAACACTAGGTCGAATATATCCTTTTTCAAGTAACTCATCTAATTGTTTCTTTAATTCTTGTAACTCAGCTGGTGCCATTCTATAAGGTGCCTTAGAAATAGGGGTGGATCCTGGGATTAATTCAATGCTGAAATCCAATTCTCTTGGTGGGGGCATACTAGGTATTTCTTCTGGAAAAACATGTGGGTACTCACAAACAACAGGTATGTCGGTAATGGAAGGTCCAAAGGTATTTAGGTCAATGACGCTACACAGATAACCAGATAAACCACTTTCAATCATTTTACGAGCTCTCAAAGCATGGACAATTTGAATCGTTGGTTTTCTTACTAACTTATGAAATGAAACTCTATCTCCATTTGGCGTTTTAAGGGTCACACTTTGCCTCGAACAATTAAGGTTAGCTTCATACTTAGTCAACCAATTCATTCCCAAGATTATATCAAATTCAGATAGGTCAAAAGCTACTACGTCTGCTAGAAACTCTACTTTCTCTATTATGATAGGGCAATCCTTATACAAGGTTCTACATTTCACAATTTCTCCACTAGGAAGGGAAACACTCATAGCATGAAAGTCACAAAATGGTTTTAAATTTAAACATTTTGCAAACAATGGAGAAATAAAGGAATGTGAAGCTCCAAAATCAAAAAGAACATGGGCTGCTAAAGAATGGATAGAGAAGGTACCGGTGATAACATTATCATTCTCATCTGCCTCATCCTGTCTCATCACAAAAACTCTTCCAGCCGGCGGTGGTCGGGGTGGGTTGCGGTTTGAACCTCCTGTGTTGTTGTTGTTCCGACCACGATCGTTGTTAGTTGAAACTGGTCCTCTCGTGGTTGGGGTTACCTGCTTCGGACAATCTTTGATGTAATGATCATGGCTCCCACATCGAAAACAAGTGTTCGATCCTACACGGCATTCACTTTCGATGTGGCCTCTTCTCCCACATTTGGCACATTCTTGTGCCCTATTATTCTGGTTTCCACGATAACCTTGTCCTTTGTTTCCAACCTCGTTCCTCCTTTGATTTCCCTGATAGCCTTGGTTAGGCTTCTTTGCTCCTCCTTGGCTTTGGTTTTCATTTCTCCTTTTATACCCAACATTCTTCGCTTCTCGAAGCAGTACCACTCTCTCTACATTAGCTGCAATATCAACCATATCCTGGTATGAAGTAAACCTTTGAGTGGACAACCTATCCTGGTACTTAAGGTGCAGACCTCGCTCGAAACGGTTCATCCTAGACTGCTCTATCGACACCAGGTCTGGTGCAAACCTTGACAACTCCATGAACTTATTTGCGTATTCCAACACGCTCATTGTTCCTTGTTGCAAGTGTAGGAATTCATCTTCTTTTTGTTTCCTCAAGGATGGTGGATAAAACTTGTCTCTCATTAACTTTTGTAGCTCATTCCAACCAAATCCAAGCCCATTCTTTCGTTCCTTGTTAACTTTCCACCATAATCCTGCTTGACCCGTCAAGTAAAACACTGCGAAATCAACTCTCCATTTCTCAGGGCATTGCAGGGTTTCAAACAACTGGTCAATGCGACTTATCCAATCCTCGAACTCGACTGGATCAGGCTTGCCATCATAGGATGGTGGGTTGAGTGACGAAAAGTTCTTGAACATCGTTGCGCTCTCATTCCCAATAACATCTTTCTTTTTCCGAGAATCATGGACTAATTCGGCCAACATTGCACTCACATTTTCCAATCGTTCCATCCTTTCCTCATGGCCATTAACATGGACATACTCCTCGTGAGTAATGTCGTTATCATCGTGAACATGATGCTCGTTGCGAGCTCCGTTGGTAACATCGTTGATAGCATCAATGGTCGACATTCTGCATAACATATCTTATTAGGTTGAAGCGAAATAATAATATAAAATAAACCCTTTGATCCCGTTCCTACACTCACACTCATATTCATTTTAATTTAGCAAGATTTTAGAACATTCTTTTTAACTCATTCCTTAAAATTCTTTACTTAAAGCCTAATGAATTCTATTTGTGCGAAAAACCCGTAAGGTTTAGCACTTATGGTCCAGAACCTTTGCTCTGATACCAAACTGTAACGCCCCGACCTCTAATTCAATTATTAAAGCATAATTAGCAGCGGAATTAACCTAATCGGTCGGGACATTACCTGCCGTAATTTCCTTTTTGGAAATTACAAGGCAAACATCAATCATAAGCCATTAAATACTCCAATATATATATATATATATATATATATTAATCCTTTATATTATCAAAATAAAAGTACATAACTTACTAAAAGTCTTTAATTAAAACTATTAAAACTTTAAGCATAAACTAGGTGAATATTATTAACGTGAAATTCCTCGCCACTACTCGTGCCCGTCGTCCCCATCAGTACCTAAAACAGAAAACAAAACGGTGAGCCGAAGACTCAGTAACAACTACCCTAGCAACGTAAATTCATTTCAACTCATTTTATTTAATAACACAGGGAGAATAGAATAAGTAAAACATTTAATAAAACATCATATTTAATTCATTTATAAACTTTGCAATTTAACATGCTAGTTGTCGGCAAGTACGAACCGTGAAGGATTTCTCCACTGGGCCTAGGCCCTGAGCCTGGGCTCATCATCGTAACATGGGCCTGGGCCCTGAGCCTGGGCTCATAAACCATGGGAGCCTGGGCTCGTAATCCATGGGTGGACAGGTGTCCGTGGTGCATGCATGACCGGTAGATAGGAAGATGGTAGTTTATATACCGCCAGACAAACCAGGTCTTTCACTTTCATTTATCATGTTTTATGTATTTTTATCAAGCCTTGGCTTTGTATTTCAGTTGAAATATCATAAACTCATTTAGCTCATAAAACATCATTTTGATCCTGGGATCAATAAAATATCATTCTTTCATAGCGTTGCATAAACATCATTTTATGAGAAAACTCAATCAAATCATATTATAAGAACAATTCAATCAAATCATATTTTATCCCACAATCCATAAACACATCAAAACATTTAATTCATAAATTCAATCATAACGTCATATTTTCATAATACATTTATAAGGGGATTGCGGGTACTAGCAATAGCCGTTACCTCACTTCCGCGATTTTGCTAAGGAATTCGCTTGGTTCGTTCGTCCTGAGCTCCGAGTCCAGTTTCTTTAAAAAGTAGTAAATAATTGAATTAGTACTAAAATCGATAAGTAATTATAAAATCAATATTTTATAAATCATAAATTTTATAAGTAATGAATTTTATAAATAACGAGTTTTAATAAAAATATAAATTTCAAAATTTAACGAAATATTATTATTGTTACTCGGATTTTCAATCAAAATACATATAAGTCTTTAAATCAATTTTTATGAAAGTACTGTTTAAATTTCATTTTGGATAAATAACACTAGAATCCTATTCTCATAAAATCGATAATAAAACCTGAAAAATAATAAACAATTTTATTAGTAAATATACATTTTACAAAAATTATTAAATCCTAAGAATTGATAAATTAGATTCTGAAATTATAAACCAGGTTTAACTCACCCAAAAAGCCCAAATTATAAATGGCCCAATCTGAATTTAGGTTTGAGGGAGGATATAAGCAAGTTCCAAAAAGGAACTGATTCTTTCTTTTTTTTTTTTTTTTGAATGGGGCACGAACAGGGGAAGGGGAAGGGGGCCGAAACAGGGGAAGGAACGAGAAGGAGGAGGGAGAGGAGGGAGGTGGCTGGGTGGCTCGGTGGTTTGGCGCGGCGCCGAGGTGAGGCGGCGATGGTGGTGGTTGATTGGTGGTGGCAGAACGGCGAGGGAGACAGAGAAAGGGCAAGACAGGGGCGGACAAGCAGGGGAGTTTTTGGTGGGTTTTTCGATCGGTTTTTGGGAAGGGAGAGGGCGGTTCGCCGGAGTTTCTAGAGACGGAGGGTGGTCGGCGAGAGGTTGAAGGTGGTTGGAGGTGGTGGTGCGTGGTGTGGTGTTGGTGCGGCGAGGCGGGGAAAAAGGGAGAGACAGGGGAGTGTGACGCGACAGAGGAGGGAGAAGGGGGAGTTCGGTGGTGGTCGAGTGGTTGAGGTGATTGCGGGGTGGGGGTGGCGTGGTGCTGGGTGGCTGAGGCTAGGTGGTTGGTGGTGGTAGGCAGACGGTGGTTGCTGCAGTGGTGGCAGGTGGTGATTGATGGTGGTGGTTCGAATTAAGGAAGAACAAGGGGATGTTTTTTCTCACTTTGTGAATTGGTAATGAAATTGATCAGAAATTGAAGGAATTTGTAAGTTTTGTGAAGGATTCTAGAAGAGGAAGGCCTTGGGGTTCAAGAAAATGTATGGGGACTGATTTGAGGGAAGGTGGGATATGCGTGGAGAGCAAGCAGGTATTTTTCCCTTTTTTTTCTCTTTTTTTTTAATTTAATAAATTCACCATATTTGGCAAAAATCCAGAATTTGTAATTAATTTTCAGAAATAAAAAAAAAATTAATTAAAATATTTCCTTAGAAATAAATAAATTATCGTTAACGAAAATAAATAAATAATTTCAGTTTAAAAATTCGTCGTTTAAAATAAATCGTAAAAACGATTAAAATAACGAAATTCGATTATTCGTAATTTAATTAAAACGAAATCAAGTTAATAAATATTTTTAATTTTAATAAATCGAGTTTAAAATTTCGGGGTATTACACCTACATTCATATACATATGTAGTTAATAGGTAAATGCATCATTCATCATACATTTAGTTTGTTTTATGTTTTATCATGGTATGGTATAGAATTATCCTAGTTATAATTTCATATAACATGTTTCAAAACTATTGATGTCGTATGTGAAATATGAATCCAAATAATGGTAAGACGGATTTGCAACTTTATGGAAATTCATAAGATGAGATTCCTGCTTCATTGGGCTAGTAGTTGCAAAAGAAATATAATATTGATTTAATAGTATGTTATGAATCATGCAAATAAGAAAAGTTCCTGAAGAACTTATTCATGATGTTCTTAAACATCTAGCCTTTTGAGTTTTGCATACAAACATCCCAACATTGATGAGATATTATCAAAACTCTAAAAGAGTGTTTTTGGAATGTCGTCTCAACCAGTAGTTTGAGTACTTGAGAGTTTTGAAATATACATATTAATTTATTCATGAAAGAATTCTTGTACAAATATGAATCATTTTAAAATATAAGATAAAGGTATGTAATGTCCTTCCAATGGATATTATGTCATGGTCCAGAAGAACCATAAATAACATTATTAGCTATATTTATACCTCCAAGTTGGACGATGATATTATTATTTATCATGTATTTTCATGACCAAAGAAATTTTGATCATTATTGATTGAAAACTACCATTTATGACCTCCAGAAGAAGGTATATATGTCCAATATGTATGAATAAGTTTTGTACAAGAAAATGCATCTATCTAAGGTGAAGCTAAAATATTATGCTATTGAGAAACTCGAAAACAAACGTATCGAATGAGAAAGAGAAAAAAAATGATCTTACAGGTCTTATTTTCAAAGCATTGGTGATAAAGATATTCACTTCATTTGTTCAAGTGGAGAATTGGAGATTCAAGTTAAACTTTGGAGAATCAATTTTCAAGGAACTTCATGCTGCAACATTTGAAAAGCTACTCAACAATATTGGATGGATTGCACAAAAGATCTCAATTGATGTATTCATCAGGGGGAGAAATACGCGTTGCACTCTTTTTCCCTTAACTAAGGTTTTGTCCCACTGGGTTTTCCTGGTAAGGTTTTTAATGAGGCAACATTTCAAGCGTATTATGAAGAGCGATGTACTCTTTTTCCTTCACTAGGTTTTTATCCCACGTGGTTTTCCTAGTAAGGTTTTAACGAGGCATAATCTTCAATAATGGACATCCAAGGGGGAGTGTTATGAAATATTATGTGGATGCCCATTATACCCCTAGTATATTTCTGGAATATTCTAGATCTAGGGTTTATTGTTCTCCAAACAAACCCTATTATATTGTATGTACATATACCATGTTGTTCATGGAATAAAACATATCGTTGTTCTCTCCCAATTTCTCTGTCTCTTTCTCTCTATTTCACAACAATTAATTAATTTTTTTCACGGCAAATAATTACCTATATTAGCCATATAATATTGGCAAATTTGTTAAAAATGATCTTTTATAACCCGAATTTTGCGAGAAAGGAACTTATATAATTTTTTTTGTGAAATAACACCTTAATGCAAAAAAAAATTGGGAGAAAGGACCTTATATAAACTTTTTTCTTTTGTGAAATCACACATTAATGTAATTTATTTTTTTGCGAAAGGCAACCAAAAGTAAATTTCCGGCATTGACTGAGCTTTTCCGGCCATTGACTTGCACGTGAGAAGCATATATGGCATTATTTTGTTAATCACACCCAATTTTCCTCCAAAATTCTAAGCTTTAAAACCTAAAGTTGAAAAAAATAACCGAAATAAAATCAAGTTTGAAAATTCAAGAGTCGGAAAAACATTGTCTTTAGCTAGCGTAAGCCACACGTGCTTCTCACGTGCAAGTTAATGGCCAGAAAAGCTCAGTCAATGCCGGAAACTTCCCTTAGGTCCTTTCTCGCAAAAAAATAATTACTTTAAGGTGTGTTTTCACAAAAAAAATTATATAAGGTCCTTTCTCGCAAAATTTGAGTTATAAAAGGTCCTTTTTGGCAAATTTGCCTATAATATTTGATTTTATTATGTAAATCAATCACGGCAAATAATTATCTATATTAGCTATTTAATCTTTGATTTTATTATGTAAATCAATCACGGAAAATAATTACTTATATTCGCTAGCTAATTATACTCCTGTATATTAATTGTCAAAGATACTCCTAAAATTCAGGCTTTCATCAAGCAATGTAAGTAGTATATATTACTAGATTAGGTCTCGTGCACGCACGGTTATTTGAAAATTATTAATTGACCATCTTTTTTAACTGAAATATTTATCCCTTAAATCTATTGCGTAATTAATAAATCTCAAACATACTCATTTTGTCATATAATATACAATTTTTTCTCTATTACGTACAATATATTTTATATGTTTATTATGCTGATTTGACCAAATTAAATATTTGATATGCTTAATATGAATAAAATATTGAGTAAAAATGTTTTTTTATTATTGATATGACGATCTGACTAAATATTACCAAAATTGTCTAATAATGTCATATTTAATACTCCGTAATCCTATAATTTTTTCTATTTATAAACATTTATACAAAAGGAGAAAAAATAAAAATAGAATAAAGTAATTTGATTTGTTTTTTTAGGAAAGGGTTTTTGGCGGGAAAAAATCGCACCGGAAATTGACATGTACGTGTTATTCCTGGTGTCTCTTTTAGTATATAGTAATAGATAATAGATGTGATTAACATCAATGCAAGACACACAATTCCATTCATTTATGAAATTTGGGCTTCATTTTTATGTCGTTTTCTTTAGTTTAGTACTACAATTTAGATTTTTCGTCATATAATACATGTATTACATTGTTTCACTATGTAAATGTTTTTCTTATCTAGAGATTATTATATCTAATTTTTATTCATATGAACATTTTGAACAATTTTTCTAACATATTATTTATGCGATTAGTTATCATAACACAATTTTTAGTTTTTATATCTCGCAAACATAGCGTGCATATAAGACTAGTAAAATATAACTAAAGTCGGGTCACCAACTTGAGCTGCCGGCGGCCACGTATGTACAACCAAACACTTACTGGGAGAAAGTAAGAATGTTGATACGCCCAAGTATCTATTTTGTAGTCAAATTCATCCAAAGATGATTACAAATCAAATTAAAATCGTATTGAACTTCTTCTGGCCCTAAAGGTTGTTATTGGGGGTGTTTGGCAATTGGTTGTTGGCAGTTGGCTGTCGGTTGTTTTACTTATTTGGTTTGACTGATTGTTGACATTGTCTTTTCAGTTGGTTGTTTGACTTATAAAGGTATTCGGTAAACTCGTTTGTTGGCGGTTAACTTTGACAATGTAAAATGAAATTTATGGTCACTATTATGTTTTATTATTCATTTATTACATTCTTAGTAATTAAGTAACCAAGTTAATTAGTATTTATTATTAAATAATCTAATTAATAAATAATAAAATTAGTAATAAAATAAATGTTTAATAAAAATAAATATTAATCATATCTAGTTCAAATAATTATTAACTTAAACAATTATTTACTAGTATTAATTAAAAATTATGAGTTATTAATTAATCATTGTTAATGAATACTTTATATTAATTATTTAATAAATTATTTAATAAATTATATAATAAATTATATAATAATTTAGTTAGTAAATAAAAAATATATTAATTAAAGTTCTATTTAAATTAATTAATTAATTACTTCTATTTTAAATAATTACTAATTACTTAGTTAGTACTCCCTCCATTTTTTTTTGATGTATCCATTTGGAATCTGATGTGGTTTTTAAGAAAATTGGAATCTTGGTTTGTATGGGTATAAGTGTAATGATTGTGTATAAGAGAAATGATTGGGTGTAAGATATTATAATAAATAAAGGAGTGAGAAAATAATAAAGAAATAAGGTAAGAGAGATGAGTGATAATGATGGGTGATAAAGGAGGTGAGAGATTGGGTATATGGGGAAGGGAAAAGAATTAAATATTATGGGTGGGAAAAATTAGGTGGGAATATGGGTAGAATATTTAGGTATTTTGGTAATTACATAGAAATGTAAGGGTATTTTAGGATAAAATGTATGTCCAAAAATAGAATAGATTCTAAATAGATACAACAATATGAAACGCTTAAAATGGAAACGGATACAACAATAAGAAATGGAGGGAGTAGTAATTAATTCCACTCTAAAAAATTTATTTAGTAGTGATTAAAAATTCTGAGTTAGTAATTAATAGTTCTAATGCATAATTAATAATTGATTAGTCCGTATTAAATTTTTTAATTGCTAATTATTTATTAATATCATTATTATTTGTTAATTAGTGAAAAGTTAAGGATAGAAAACTAATTTGAAGATTGAAAAACCAAAAGCCATACATTTATTTTTGGTGAATAAGTTGGCTTTTCAGCTAACCAAAAAGCTACTTTACCAATTTTTTTTTTTGTTGTTTGACCAACAAAGAAAGGCAACAATTAAATCTATTGAAAAAGCCACCAAAAAGCCATTTGCCAAACACCCCCATTGCCCCGTGGTCAAAATTCATTTTATTTAGAATTGAGTGAAAAATATAACATGGGTTTGTAAAGTGGGTCCATGGGGAAATAGAGAGAGCAATTGGAAATACTATTTAAGATATATGACAAACTTAGACTCTGTTATGTTCATCTTATTTCCATTTATTTCAGGAAAAATAAGTTCAGATAAGATAAGTGTTTAAGAAAAAAATAGGGTTCACCAAGTACAATTTATAACGTAATAAAATAAGTTTTGATAAATTGTAATAAGTTTAGATAAATCCAGTTAAGTTTAGATAAGTTCGAGATAAGATAATTGAAAATCAGGTGATATAATGTATTATTAAATTGAAACACCAGGAAAAAAAAAAATAGGACAATATTTTTCGGACGGGTGAAGTATCCAATAACAGGTTTATTGTGTTGGAAAAGTGAAAAGTCCTCATACTAGTCATAGGCCCTGTTTGGCAATTGGTTGTTGGGCTGTTGGCTGTCGGTTGTTTTAATTGGTTGGTTTGACTGGCTGTTTAAGTTGGTTGCTTTTGTTGGTTGTTTGGCTATTAATTGTTTAAAAATATGTTTGGTAAAATCAGTTGTTGGCTTTTGGCTGCAGATATGTAAAATGACATTTAAGGACATTTATTTTTTGTTATTCATTTTTTTAATAAATACTTCGTATTATGTAGGGAGTAAAACGTAATAACAAATAAATAATATTAAAAATAACTTACTGTATGGAGTATTATTAATTAATAATTAATTATTATTAATTATTAAATAATAATTACTAATGACTAATGACTAATTACTAATTACTAATTAGTAATTAGTAATTATTAATTGTAAATTGTTAATTATTTATAGAGTGTTACATTATTAATTATTAGTTAATTAGCAAACCAAGGATAAAAAAGTAATTTAGATAGTGAGAAGCCAAAAGCCAACTCCAATAATCTAGTAACACTGGCTTTTCATTTTTGGCGGAAAAGCTGGCTTTTCATTTTTGGCGGAAAAGTTGGCTTTTCAGCTAGCTAAAAGCCAGTTACCAAACATATGTTTTGGCTGTTTGACCAGATTAAAAAGCCAACAGCTAAAAGCCAACAAAAAAGCCAAAAAAAAGCCAGCAACCAAAAAGGGATAATCTCGTTTTATTAATGTAAATATAGTGATTTCAATCAAACGGGTTAAAAAGACTGGGTATGTTGAGAGTTAAACCTGTTAATTTTCGGCTTCAAATAAAATAAGACTCATGTCATAAAATCTTGTTCATAATCAAGTTTTTTTGGGTCAATTTTGTATTGGGCAGTGACAGGCTTAAGTCGTATCACCTAATCAAAGATAAACCTAAAATCACTAGCTAGGTAGCAAGAGAAGTCAGGATCGAATCCACAGGGAAACGACGTTCTTTCTATTACTGAGAATAAAATCTAGACTATTGGGAACAAGATTTTGGTTGATTTGTGTACTAAGACTACGACAATAATTAAACAAATAAGAATTCAGATATTAAAGAATTTAGGGCATAGGTTCACCAACGAATAACAATCCAGGATGATAAACAATCGACAACAATCAATAAAGCAATTAATTAGACTAGCACGCTCTCTCGAATCGGTACTAATCATAGACTCAGAATTAACGGGCTCTCGCTACGTATTAATTCCAATTCTACCTATTGACACAAGCCTAAACATCAAATTGCATCTCTCGAATCTTATCTTGATATTGCTTGACTAATACAATTAAACCTGCGCAAATCTAATTGCATAGTAAATAAAACCAATCAATAGGAATTAACCATAATACCAACAATCAACAACATTCAATCATCCCTTCATATTAATTCATGGATCCCAAACCCTAGAAAAATGACTACTCACTCATATTAACAATAAACAAATCAATTAATACTTTTGGGAACATGATTAAAGCAAAACAGTAAATCAAAGTAAGAAGCAATACCTAAGTGAAGAACAATGAATAATGAAAGCTTGCATTTTTTATTGAAATTAAAAACTAAGTGTTGAAACAAATTGAGAGAATAAACTAAGCTAAGGAAAATAAACTAAGTGTTGAAAGTAGAAAATAAGATGTCCAACTAAAACATATGGGCTTAGTATTTATAGTTTGCCCAAAATAACATTAGGGAACCGGAAGGAAATCCGCGAAAAAGCGCCCAGGGTTGTCGTCGCCCGGTCCGGCAGACATCCGCCCGCCGGGCGAGAAGCTCGAAAACCGCCCGTCGGGCGCAGGTCTGCCCTCCGGGCCAAATATGACGTTCCTCAAATTTTCTCTTTTCTCCCGCCGGGCAGACGTTCGCCCGCCTGGCAGCCTTTCGCCCGCCTGGCGCGCGTACAAACTACACGATCCTCTATCTTTAAAACGCCATACCTCCTTCGTTATTCATCGGAATTAGGCTAGTGACCACTCGTTGGAAAGATCTTGAAGTCTATAATCCAACCCAATTGGAATCACTTTATTTGAAGTTGTAGAAAGTAAGTTATGATCAAAAGAGTAGACGAATGTCGGTTTTCTACTTGTTTCACTATCCGCTTAGCTCGAAAACTCTTCCAACTCAATGGGTGTGCTCTCGAAAGTACATAATCTCTTGTATTTATTCAAATGAATAGGAAATGCACAAAAATATGCTAATTCCTACAATGATGAACCTGAAACTACAAACACACTACAAGGAGCACATTAGTACTAAAAATCGCTCTGAAGAGCTCATTTGAGATCAAAAAGTACTAAGGAACGGGGGTAAAAACACTATAAAATATGAACATATCAGGTAGTCAAGACCTGTCAAAATCAACCCGATCCGAAATACGGGTCTTGAAAAAAAGAATTGTGACCCGTAACCCGATTTTATCAAAAGAAACTAAAAAATAACGAGTCAAAAGCCCGACCGAACCAATTTTTGACCTGATCGTTTGAAAATCTTTGTATTTATAGTAATAAATGTGATTTCGAAGAACTTTAATCACAATATATAAACACATTATTGTTACTATTGCTGGATGTAATATGATTTTAATTTGAATTATACGTCATTTCATGGGTGAATTTTACTACATATAAACTTGTGTATGGTAATTCGTCAGTTTGCGGACATATTATGTGTTATTGATACATTAAATTAATGAAAATATAATACGAATTATGTCGTTTAGAATTTCGCAACCCGTTGGGTCGACTCGACCCAAAAATTTTGGGTCACAAATAAGCATTTGTAAACTAGAATCTAAAACTGACTGACCTAAACTAATCCGAACACAGAAGTAATTGATTATAGCCCGATCCCACCCGACCGATCCGTTTGACATGAGTATCAGTAATTCAGTAGTCTAGCATTGACTCACCGATCCGCATAACCATATTCGTTTAAACTCGACCCAATAATACCCGACCCGTAAGCAATCCTCAGACTTGAATTGCATTCGCTCTTTTCCTACTAGTTTTCACCCTTGCGCACAAACCCTCGCCTCCAAGAGAGAGACTGAGTGGAGAGAGAGGAAATAAGCTTGAAAACCCTCCAACAATGGCAGCACCAGCAGCCCAAGCCCCAACCACCACCCATGCCGTCCAATGCTTCGGACGCAAGAAGACCGCCGTCGCAGTCACCCACTGCAAAACCGGGCGTGGCCTAATCAAAATCAACGGCACACCAATCGAGCTCGTCCAGCCAGAGATCCTCCGGTATAAGGTGTTCGAGCCAATCCTTCTGCTCGGCCGTCACAAATTTAATGGCGTCGACATGAGAATCCGCGTCAAAGGAGGGGGTCACACTTCTCAGATCTACGCCATTCGACAGAGTATTGCTAAGGCTCTTGTTGCTTACTACCAGAAGTTTGTTGATGAGCAGCAAAAGAAAGAAATCAAGGATATTCTCATCAGGTATGATCGTACTTTGCTTGTTGCTGATCCTCGTCGCTGTGAGCCCAAGAAATTTGGTGGTCGTGGTGCTCGTTCTAGATTCCAGAAATCTTACCGTTAGAACAAGGTTTTGGTATGGCGTAGCAGAGAAAAAACCCTAATTTTGTTCTGTTTTTGGTTTAAACTGTATTCGAATTTGTTATGGAATTGAGCTCTTGTTTTCATAGTTGAAACCCTAATTTTGGTTTAGTAGTTATCGTTGGATTTCAAATTTTGATGAGTATCGTACTGGTTTGATTATGCTGCTAAATTTTATTCTATTGTGTTTGCAATACATGTTTGAATGTTTTGTGATGTTACAATTAAATGGTACAGCAATTTCATCATACTTGTTCTTGTTGTTTAGTTGATTGGATAACTGAAGTGAGCACTAGTTCAGAAAGCTTGGTATCTCTATTTTTTGATTCAATTGTTAGATTTTTCTGAATGATTTTGAATGATGATTACTTCGTATTAGTTAGTTCTGTTTAGGATTCTTAGTCATAATACTAGTACTGCCCTTCGGTTCGCATTGGTTCGATTTTTGGCTATAGGTGGTTGGGATGCATTTGAGAACACAGGTTTAGGCCTAGCCTTGTTTTCACTGTAACTTCAAGTTTGTGTAAATTTAGCTTAGTTTGTGCTGATCACCTGATGTATGTCTTTAAGTTCTATGACTTTTGAACTTTTATTGTCATATTAGAAGCCTCTTTATTATCAACAAAGTCGAAGTTGAGTTGATTGGAAAACTTCCAATTTTAGCACCTCAAAAGCTGAGATAGTTTTTGTAATTCATCTTCTTGCAAATATTGCAATGCGTTTAATACTGTAAGCTTAGTGTACACAGTGGTTGTTTGTTAAGTTGTTATTAAGGTGAAAAGAACACAAATCTTATTTCACCTTTGAAGTTTGTATTCATCAGAAAAAGCGAGGTCAAATCTATTAGGAGATTAATAGTATGATCTCATTCTTTGATTAATCATCCTTCATTGACTGAAAGTTTAGAAAAATCCTATTCTTTTCAGGAGAGCATACTGTTTACATTTGTTGGTGAAATTGTTGGTGAAATTGACTGAAAATTATAGTATTTTTGTTTTTATAGTTGTTTGTATGCTTTGAATTGTGTTAATTATTTTTCTGGGGTTAAATTTTTGTAGGGGTTCAAGTGTTCAACTTGATTAGAGGTTAGCTATTAACATAACTGAGTGAATAATTAGTATTATTGGCTAGAATGTGCTATAAGGGTGGAATGTATTACTTTTAGATGCCTCAACTCTTGAGATGTTATGGATTTACTTTAAGATAGTGACATAGTGACTCAGTAGTGTGTTCAAAAATCAAAAGTTATGGATGGATTTCCTAATGTTATCTTGATGGGAAGTGAAGACAGTAGATTGTGATTCAAAGCACAGACATGAAGTGGATGCAAGTAGCGTCCATCTGCATAGAGCTTATACGGAGTAACTCCGATGTGCAACATTTGTTATAGCACTCTTGTAGAGTGTTGATCTATATAATTAGTTAAGGTTTAATGTTGATAGCCTGATATCATTGTATGCTTCACGTACCATTAACAAAATGGATTATGTTAGTCTATATCGGCTGATTTTGCTTGTTTAGAAGAGCAGATTCATGTTCGATATGATTAAGGGATTAGCTAATAACCCCAATCCAGGCAATAGCTAATTACTGACTCAATTATTAGGTTTATAGCTAATCCTTTATATATATATATATAGCTATTGCCTGGATTGGGGCTACTGGATTGCCTATATATATATATTAGATTAGCGTGATCGAAACTATGAATTGCTACAAGAAGTGTGGTCATAGTAGCCAATTCAATTGCGTCATAGAAAGCCTTTGATTAGGAGAAGTTGTTTTAGTTTAGGATATGATTAGGAGAATTTGTTTTAGTTTAGGATAGATAAATTTTGTAAAAGAACATACTTACAGACTTGTTAGTTTCCTAATACGATTCTAATTATGTTTGCAACCCTATAAATATAAAAAAAATATTGATCATTGATCATTGTGATACAATTAGCATCGATTTTCAAGTACATACAGAGATAAGAAGTCAATAAAAACAAGATGGGTGATTGGTCTATGTTGCCCCCTAATCTTCTCCGCCAAATTGCTCTGAACTTGAGATCAATTGAAGGCTTCATTGACTTCTCTAATGTATGCCATTCGTGGAAGGATGTTTCATCTGCGGTCAAACCGGAGTGGGCGGTGAATAAACCATTGCTAGCCGAACACAAGCGCGAGTCCAAATACAAGAACAAACACAAACACAAGCATGCCCACCAGTCCAAGCACAAGCGCACGAACAGATAAGGGGAATGAACCAGCCGATTGAGCCGACCTTTTGTATTCATATTATTAACACAATTTATTTTTTCTTTGATCTTTTAATTTTAATTTGTTTTTACCAGCGCTTTGCCACTCTAGCTAATGTTAATACTATGGTCGATATTTGTTACAATTGTATAATATCTATGGAGAATATTTACATACTACCTTTGTTTCATAAAGATCTTTACATTTACTAGTTGCACGGATTTCGGTATAATATTTGACCGTTAATATAGCGGTTTGAGCTCCTTAGTTTAACCGTTAATATGAGATGCAAATTGAGTTATAGCCTTATAGGTCTCCTCAGTTTGCTAGCGGTTTGGATTCAGGTCTTGAATTCACAGATTAAATCAGATCTCAAGTCAAGAACAGATCGATTGGATTGATTTTGAAATCATAATCACTACTCCGTATTTCGGTTGATTTCAGTCAATTATTTGGATTAGGCCACTTACTAGGGCTCCATTTGGTAAGACGTAAAACGTTTTCATTGTAAAATGATTTTCCATGGAAAACAATTTTCAAGGGAAAACACAATTCCAAACTAGTTTTCCTTTGTTGAAAGAATGAAAAGTGGTTTCCCTCCCTTTCAAATAGGGAAAATTCTTTTCCATGAAAACGTTTTACGCCCTACCAAACGAAGCCTAGGTGTAACGCATACAAAGTCCACTCGAAAATGTTCACACTTGAATTGAAGACCCATACCAAAAAAGAGTGGGCAGACATTCCCGCCCCACAAAATCAAACCCTTTATTTTACTAACTTTTTTTTTGTCTCTTTCTTCAAATCCCTTCCCCTTTCTTACTTTTGAAAAATCCTAGAGAGAGAAAGCTACTGAGTCAAAAATGGCGGATGGGAAGAAGAGAGAAGAAGCAGGTTCATCTTCAATTTCTGGGGTTGAACACAAATTTAAGAATGAAGAAGATGAAGCTGAAGAATCGACAGTTGATGGGTGTTTTGCTAAGTTTGTTCCTCCCCCTCTTGTTCCTCTCCAACACCATCTTGAAAAAGACAAGGTTTTTCCTTCTTTTTGGTTTCTGGGTACCAATTTCTTTGTCCAATTATGCTGATTTAAGAATTAAATACCTAATAATATGTTCTGGGTTTTCTGGGTATTTAACTAATTAATTAGACTCTGGCTTTTTTTTATTTTGATTTTCTGCAATTCGTTTTGCAATATGTTCAAGTGAATCGAAAATAAAACCCCATAATTGCTATTGCTAATGATGGAGTGTAAGAATTGTGTTGAATTTGGATTAAACTAGTGTGCAGCTGAATGTTAATGAAATAATTAAATAAATTTAGGAAGGGTTAAGGTTAATCCTATTGGTTGGGAGACATATGTTGAATATTCCGTCTAGGGTTTCAGTTGCTCTGTGTTTTCTATGCATATGTTGAGTTTACTTTGGTAAAATCGAGTACAAAACTGGAGAGTGATAGGGTTGGATTGTTTTCGTGCTACTTCAAAACTTGATGCCCTTGACTCCCTTGAGTGCACTGCTATTGTGTGAAAGAAGTACAATTTCGACAAGAACGTGATCTTTTGGGGGACAAGCTAAAATATGATATTTTAGGGGATTGATATAGTTATTCTGCTTAATGAATAAATTTGCTACTTCAATATTTCAATATTTGCCAATATTCCTACATATCTTCTAATTATTGCCAAGGTGTAAGTATATATAGTCTGTTAATCAACGCAATTCAGTGTTGTTTTTGTAGAGATTTCAGATGTTGGAATTGGTAGATTTAGTACTTTGTAACAAATGTTTTACATTCTAGTTATTTGCCCCATACATTTTTCGTAGGATTTATTTTCCAGTGTTACATTTCCAATGCGTTGAAGTCGTAGTCACATTGTCCCAGCCCCTCTTAATAAGACATGATTTGGCAAAGCAATCCTATATAATAGTTGTGTTATTTCTATCTGTTTCATTGAGGAAGTCGGAAATAGATTTCACTGGTAGAGTGCCATTTTTTTTGGCCCTTATTCTAGGTACATTATACTGTCTTCTATATTTTCTGGTTCAAATCTTGAAGAAGTGTTGAATTTACTTAATTGTTGTAGGATGATGAGAGCTTAAGGAGGTGGAAAGAGAAGCTACTAGGTCGTGTTGAAGGAGACTTAAATGGTTGGCCTTTGGATGCCTTTCTTTTGCCTTTTTCCATCAAATTTCTTATATTCTGAATATAAGTTGTTCTTTTTGCATATCTTTGTCAGGCCAAGTGGAACCTGAAGTTACATTTCACTCCATAGGAGTTATGTCCCATGACCTTGGAGAAAATAATACTCGTTTGCCTCTGGATGAAAGCCAAAGCAGCAAAGTTCTGTTTTCACTCAAAGAGGACTCTCAGTATCGTTTTAAGCTCGCATTCACTGTCAAGTACAATATTGTCTCTGGTCTCACCTACTCTAACACCGTATGGAGAGCAGGAGTTCAAGGTGAGTATTGCTGCAATGAGGTTAAAATGTAAAATCGTTCATTGAGATTTTTGTACATGTTATCTCTGAACTTCAGCTTTTAGTTGAGGTCATTGGGAGTTAAACTTTGCTGTCAGCAACACATGATTTTGAACAATGCTTTCTGATCCATATAGATGTTATTCTGGTTTGGCAACATTGGAATTGTTAAATCAACTTATTAGTTACTTTTAGTTATTTTGACTGTTTTATCAAAATGGGAAAGATTATCTTGTTCGGCTTGGCCAATTCACTTCATGCATTGTCTTCAGTCTTCACTTGTTCTCTGTTTTATTTTTATCAAAATTCAAAAGGATGTTTGTGCTTAACCAGCTAATTTGACCAAGTTCACTTCACGAGTCTCCATCAGATGTTTCACTTTCATCTTCGGTCGTTTTCTTCAACTAATATTTGCAGATCGTTACCTACGTAACTATAGCTAGTGTGCCCATTTTGGATAAACCAAAGATTTGTTGTACTGATGATTTGGTTAATTGTGCAAGAAGGAAGAACTTGGACTTGCATGCTTAAGATCCCGTTTTCTTTACTACCTACTCTCCTTCAGATTTGATTTCATAAATGTGTATTCTTCTACTGTTATCTCTAGTTGCGCATAACCTTTGCTATTGTAGTACAAAACTATTTTGGTGGCCTCTTCTGAGTGAAATAAAATGAATAATTACTGTACAAGAACATAATAGGAAGAGCAACATCAATGAGGAAGAATAGCTGATAAAATGTAAACTCTTTCATTCTTTCTTGGCATCAAATGTGTTTTCGATAAATCTTTTCCCCAAGTAAACTTGATGAAGTTCTATTCAATATGACCTATGTTTGAAGAATTTGATTAGATACATAATGATTTTGGTCTGGTGGTTTATCATGTCAGTATGCCTCATAGGCTCGTACTTTTCCTTCTCTTTTCAGGCTGTCATCATAAGTTGCGAGTACATGCACAATTGCCATGATAGTCCTAGTAGTTTTTTGTAGAACCATATCATCGTGGCTTCTCACTACTCAGTGTACTTTCCCGTTGTATTCATTTGCTGTTCCATCTGTTTCAGTGGATCAAAGTGAAGGAATGCTAGGCACCTTTGCTCCTCAACCGCTACCCTATATACACCTCCTAGATGAGGAGACTACCCCATCTGGTGCTCTAGCAAGAGGAGTTTACTCGGCAAAGCTCAGGGTAAGTTCCACTACATTGCCCTTCTTATCTCCATCATTTTGTCTTCTTTTCTTTTTATTGTGCACTAAGAGTTTCATTTATCGCTCCATCATAAGAGACAGTAGTTCAATACTTTGTGCAAGTTCAAATAAAACAGCAAGTATGTAAATACAATATGTAGGTAAAAGATGATCCTACAGACCCGCATAATTGGTGGTGGTCTGCCAATTTAATTTATACGTCGTCTTTCTTTTTTGTGCAAAATTAGTTAATACATATACATCAAACTAACAAACAACTAATCAAGGTGCTTGCAACCAATGGCCTGCAATATTCAAGTTGTATGTGTCGTTTTTTATATGAAACTGATTTAGGTCAAACACTCACGTTACAATTCTTAGAAGTAACTGCAACATCATTGTCAAATGTCAAGCTATGGGCCTTCTAAAACAAGGACAACGAATTAGATAAACGCAATGCTATGAAAAAAAAGGATTTAGAGATGAGCTTTCTTTCAGTACATTCATTCTTCCAGCATTTCCCCCTGATTCCATTTTGCCCTTGTTTGCAGTTCGTGGATGATGACAAGAAATGTCACATGGAGCTAAGTTACACATTTGAAATTACAAAGAGAAGTTAGTTCATTCTTCTTTGGGTCTCACTGCACATGATTTCTGTTACGTTTCTTTCTTCATCGTGTGTATAACAGGTATTTTTCAGAATGCTGCAATGGAGTCGTTGTAGACTTGTAGTTTCGTTGTTTAGGACAATACCTGGGTCAGGTGAATCTTAAACTGACAAATTGGGAATTATCAGCTCAAAATTTTCGATGAACTTTATGATTAATATAGTTTTACTAGATATTTACAAAGTAAATTCTCTTGATGCCATGTACATCTTACAAATCCCATATTACAAAAATAGAAGTAGACGAAGTTGTTTTCAAAAAATGAAACTCAAAAGGTAGTTGTTGACAAAAAAAAAGTCCGTTAAAATAAACAGATGAAGTCTGAAGTGTCAACTACGTTAGCTAGGAATTAGGATGCTACATAGACATTCTCCTTGTTGTATTGGGGTTATAGTGCATGGTGGGATCTTGTAATCTCATAACTTGTTGAGCACAAAGAGAAATATTGCTAATCCCATGGAAGTCTTTGTTGGAGTGTTGTTGTTTTCATTGGCCTTGGTGAAGGTGCCCATCTTCAGAGTTCAGAGGGCTGGTGACAATGGTTGCCCTCACATTATCGCGAGCGGCGAAAAGCCTTGCCATATCCAGGGCTGGAATCATGTGGACATGAGCCATCAAGGAAGGCAACCCTTCGTTTACCAACTAACTGTACTAGCGACTTCAACTCATGTGCCCCAAATTCCCAACTCCACTCCACTCTTTCCCTCTCTCCTCCTTGTTTCACCCTTTCTCTCTCCTCCATATTTCATTACTTCCTCCGTCCCGAAATACTTGACCTGTTTTCCTTATCGGGTCGTCCCTTAATACTTGACATGTTTCTAAAAATGGAAATATTCTAACAATATTATATTATTTCTCACTCCACCCCTATTAACTCACCTACCTCCTACTCCATACAAAAAATAATTAAAAATCCAACCCCTACTGTCCCCCAACCCCACCTCTTAACACACCTCCCACTAACTACATTAAAATAATACCCCACTATCAACTACTACCTATTAAATTAAATAAGTCAATTCAAGTCCCTTAAACTCTGTGCCGGTTAAACCGGGTCGAGTATTCCGGGACGGAGGGAGTAGAAATTAAAAAGAACCGTAAGATTGCATATCCCTTTTCTCTCTCCTTCATATTTTACCCAAATAAAACCCCACATATTCTTTCTCTTTCCTCCATTTTTAATTAGCAGATCTTGAAGAAGAAGAAGAAGAAGAAGAAGAAGCAAGAATAGCTATTGTAATTACGAAATTGAAGCTTGTACCATGAAATCGTCCTCTATGTTCATTAGATTTTCAATAAATGTTCAACGGGATGCACAATTGCGTTTGTGGTTGGTCTTTGAAGTTGAGGAGAAAGAAAAGTGAGAATTAATTTTCGTTCTTGTTGGGTTCCGATTTATTCGCCCAAAAAAATTGCATCAATGTTATGTCAATTCATTTGTCTCGCCTAAAAAAATTGCAACAATGTCAATCTGGTCTGGAAGGAGACAAAGAGAGGAGGGAGATTGACAAATATGGCTCAGTTTTTGTTTTTGTTTTTTTTTGGTTCTACTACGAGGAGTTCCCATCGCTTTCGACGAATGGACTAATCTTCCGTGGGAGTTTGCATGGGTATCTCGATGGGCAGCATCCCTCTCAGTTGAGGTTTTTTCCATTTTCAAGGCTCGAACCCGAGACCTTGGTTAAGGAACAAGAGGCCCTTAACCACTCATGCCAACCTTAATTGGTATGGCTCAGTTTTTGTAATTGAGCTAAATAATTTGAATATGTAAATTTTGCTCATTCATTACAAAATTGTAGAGATGCACACACCATGAGGCACATGAACCTCCTGGAAAACGGTATCAATTTAGTCAAGGAACAGTCATATTTGTCATTAGTGAAGAAAATTGAGGAGAGAAATAAGAAAAATGAGCAAGGAGGTAGAAGAAGAGGAGTTCAGTTTATATATTTGGTTCAGTGCTGCAAATTTTAGTTTAAATATCGTTAGCATTTGATTTTTAGGTTTTGGGACTATATCCTTACTTCTATAAAAAAAGCTGATCAAAGGTGATACAAAATTTTGCGTAATTTTTTGTTCCTTACTTCTATAAAAAAAGCCGATCAAAGGTGATACAAAATTTTGCGTAATTTTTTGTTCCTATTTTACCCCTTTAGTCTTTTATTAATTACAATGATTAATTCATTACTCCCTCCGTCCCGGAATACTTGACCTGTTTTCCTTATCGGGCCGTCCCTTAATACTTGACCTGTTTCTAAAAATGGAAATATTCTAACAATATTATATTGTTTCTCACTCCACCCCTATTAACCCACCTACCCCCTACTCCATACAAAAAATAATTAAAAATGCAACCCCTACTCTCCCCCAACCCCACCCCTTCACACATTTCCCACTAACTACATTAAAATAATACCCCACTATCAATTACTACCTATTAAATTAAATAAGTCAATTCAAGTCCCTTAAACTCTGTGCTGGTCAAACCGGGTCGAGTATTCCGGGACAGAGGGAATAGTTTTCTTTCTTTGCATGCATGACTTCAAGTTGACTACCGCAAAACAAAGCCAACAAGGCAACAATTCAACAGAAGTCATTTACTTTACTTAATTTTATTTTATTTTTACATGTAAGATACACATTCCCTTGGTGCCTCGTTCTCATCTAAGGGCAAAAAAATATACTACTATCTCAGTCCTTTTTTGTTCTTTAAGTTTTTCTTTTTGGGTGTCCTAAAATGTTCTACATTCCTTGTATATTATCACATATGCCTTAATTTTCTATCAAAATTTGTGTCATATTTATTTTAACCAATTAAATTCATTGGGTTATTTAATCTCTCAAACTTTTTCCATTATAACATTAATTTTTTTTCATTTTCCTAATATCAGAATTTTGATAAAAGTGAAAACATTATAAATAATCGTAATTTGATTTGTTTAAATAAAAAAATAAAGTAATCTCAATGCACATCAATTAGTCGTTAAAACGCGTGCAAAATATCAATATAAAGAATGAGATCACCAACTTTACAAATTTGGATATTTTAATTTTTTTCCTCCAACAGGTTGGCTTTTTCTTTATGAAGTACGGAGTATATTGTTTGGGAGTCAAAGAAATTGTAGAAGTGTTCCCCATGATAGAAGGTATAAAAAGTTGTGAACTGTAATGTATTTCTCATATATCTAGGCAAGAGTATGTATATATACATATTTGGCTTACAAATAAGAAAAATACTACTTCCTCCGTCTTTTAATACTCGCAACGTTTGGACTTTTGCCACTATTCATATAATCTACTTTGACTATTCGTAGTGTTTTTTATATAAGATAAAACATAGTCATGTGGGATCTTGTTAGATTCGTCTCAATGTGTATTTTCAAAATATCAACTTTTTATAATTTTTGCATAAATAGAATTTAAGATATAAATGATCAAAGTTGTGCATCGGCATGCGTGAAACTAACAAACGTTGCGAGTAATAAAAGACGGAGGAAGTATTCGTTAATGTAAACAACAATATTATGACATTTTAGAGCAACTCCAACAATGAGCTACAGATGTTGTGGCTAAGTTTGCCACATCAAATTTCTAACTACAATTGATTAAACTACAAATTATCACATTGGTGGGCTACAATAATTTATAACTTCATATAATATTTAATTTAAATAATATTTTTATTTGAGCTATATTTTTTTTGAGCTACGTAGCCCAAAATAGCTACAAGGTTTTAACAGCTGCTTATGTCATTGTTGTACCAATGACGGACTACCTGCTCACATGTTCTTTTTTTTTTTGTGAGGAGGTCTCTTTTGTAACCATTGAAGTGTATTGTGCTATAGCAAACAAATTAATCCAACATTATAGTTACTTAGTGGACGTGCAACGCACGTGAGTTTGACTAGTTTTTGTTAAAACATTGGTCTTGTATCCCCCATATAGTTATTTATTTCCATGAAACTTGTATAAAAGTTTACGAATTTGGGGACATAGTAAAGAAGAGTTTGTAAAATTTGGTCATTTCATCAAGATGAGCAAAGCTAAGTTTAAATGAGCAAAAAAAATTTAAATGAGTAAAAATATATTTAAATGAGCAAAAATTTTTAATGAGCAAAACTGATCTTGACTGACCATGTTGTATGTTCCAGATTCCTTTTCACTCTTCTCATTTTAAGGTGGCTTCTCATTTGACTATAAACTATAAAAAATGAGCAAATAACTTGAATGTTAAGTAATCTGAGATTTTAAAATATTTGCTCATTTAGCCACAATAAGAAAAATTTTTGAATATTAACAAACCCGAACTTTAAAATTTTTAAAATGAGCAAAAAACATTTGCTCATTTATGTAAACTATAAAAATGAGCAAAAATATTTGCTCATTTATGTAAACTAAAAAAAATAAGGAAAAATATTTGTTTATTTGTGTAAACTAAAAAAAATGAGCAAAAATATTTGCTCATTTTTGTAAAATATAAAAAATGAGCAAATATTAAAGTTCAGATTTTAAAGTTTTACTCATTAATTGTGTCTAAATGAGCAAATATTAAAGTTCGAATTTTAAAGTTTTGCTCATTGTATCTAAATGAGCAAATATTAAAATCCGAACTTTACACTTTTGCTCATTGTTTCTAAATACGCAAATATTTAAATTTTTGCTCATTGTGTCTAAATGAGCAAAAGTTTTGAATATTAACTAACACGAACTTTAAAATTTTTAAAATGAGCAAAATATTTTTGCTCATTTATGTAAACTATAAAAATGAGCAAAAACATTTGCTCATTTATGTAAACTAAAAAAATGAGCAAAAATATTTACTCATTTGTGTAACTAAAAAAAATGACCAAAAATATTTGCTCATTTGTGTAAATTATAAAAAATGAACAAATAATAAAGTTCAGATTTTAAATTTTTGCTCATTGTGTCTAAATGAGCAAATATTAAAGTTTGCATTTTAAAGTTTTACTCATTGTGTCTAAATGAGCAAATATTAAAGTTCGGATTTTAAAGTTTTGCTCATTATGTCTAAATGAGCAAATATTAAAATCCAAACTTTACACTTTTGTTCATTGTGTCTAAATGAGCAAATATTATAGTTTCGATTTTAAATTTTTGCTCATTGTGTCTAAATGAGCAAATATTGAAGTTCGGATTTTAAAATTTTGCTCATTGTGTATATATGAGCAAATATTAAAGTTCGGATTTTAAATATTTGCTCATTGTTTTTAAATGAGCAAATATTAAAGTTCGGATTTTAAATATTTGCTCATTGTTTTTAAATGAGAAAATATAGTTCGATTTTAAATTTTTGCTCATTGTGTCTAAATGAGCAAATATTAAAGTTCATTAATTATATTTTAAGTTTGATTTTGTTAATATTCAAAACTTTTGCTCGTTGGTTCTAAATGAACAAATATTAACAAAACTTTTGTTAATAGACCACGCATGTAACAAAAACGTCTATTCTAAATAACAAGTACTTCGTACACATTTTAAACATTTTAAATAAGCAAAAATAAAAAGATGAGCAAAAATAAAATCAAATGAGCAAAAATAGAACCAAATGAGCAAAAAAAGTATAAATGAGTAAAAATAAATAAAATAAGTAGTACAAAATACAGGAGGAAAACGAAAAGCTTGGAAAACTAAAATTTTAAATTTTAAAAGCGGACAAAAATATTTGCTCATTTGTGTAAACTATAAAAAATTAGCATTTTTTTTGAATGTTAAGTAATCTGAGTTTTTAAAATATTTTCTCATTTAGACACAATGAGCAAATGATTTGAATGTTAACAAAGCCGGACTTTAAAATTTTAAAAATGAGCAAAAATATTTGCTCATTTGTGTAAACTATAAAAAATGAGCAAATTTGAATGTTAAGTAATCTGAGATTTTAAAATATTTACTCATTTAGACACAATGAACAAAAGTTTTGAATATTAACAAACCCGAACTTTAAAATTTTAAAAATGAGCAAACATATTTGCTCATTTGTGTAAACTATAAAAAATGAGCAAAACTATTTGCTCATTTGTGTAAACTATATAAAATGAGGAAAACTTTTTGCTCATTTGTGTAAACTATAAAAAATGAGCAAAGTTTTTTTAATGTTAAGTGATCTGAGATTTTAAAATATATTTGCTCATTTAGACACAATGAGCAAAAGTTTTGAATTTTAACAAATTCGAACTTTAAATTTTGCACATTTGTTTGTAACTACAAAGGTTTAAATCTTTATATGTACTAAATAAACCGATCCTTAATCCTTCCGAGAAAAATAAAAATAGTTAGTTATTCTTATTTCTTGAAACATAATAGCTCAAAAAGAACATGAACTAATAAGAACTTAATAATAGTTAACCCAAAATTCCAAAAGTAAATAAAACAATACAAAAAGTAAAGATCAACCTACATGGATTCGAACCCACATCTTTAAAATCATCACATAAGATTAAGCTAATTTACTTTTCTTTTCAAATCATCACATAATACACACCTCTTTAAAATCTCTACTCTCTCAAACAATAAATAATTGATTACCCTGGTTTCTTTTAGAGTTTTATCTCGTTTAAATTCCTTATCTCAACTATCAGACAAAGGGGATTAATCAGTTAGCCAAAACAATGGAAAATATTGTACATAGTTAAGAGTATAACAAATGACTAGAAATTACTACCTCCGTTTCAAAAAAATCTTTACAGTTACTATTTGCACGGACTCCAATGCAATATTTAGCTACTAATATATCCAATTGCGGATGTGAAAAAATTATAAAAATTTGATATTCTGAAAATACATCCCGAGACCAATCTAACAAGATCTTACATGTAACGTTTTGATGTCTATAATGGTGAGAATTTATGGTCAAAGTTTTTATACTTTGGATACATTTTCCAAAGCGTAAAGAACTTTTTGAAACGGAGGTAGTATAGGAGAGTCCATTTATTTATATTATTAACATTATTTTATTCCAAGTTAGTTAAAAGTTTGTTAGAGGTTTGTTAGAGTTAGTTTTACATTGTATATAAAAGCACATTGAGCTTTTCTTTTCCTTCAAGAAATCAGATTATAACATTCTGTTTTCCTCTATTCTCTCTCAATATACTTCAGACTTCTTCTTTTCTTCATGGTATCAGAGCCAAATCTCCTCTGAGATTTAGGTTTCGATTTTTTTTTCTCTTCGATTTTGATTGTTCGCAATTGTTTTCTGCAATTTGTGAGACATTCTGAAGAGTTGTTGCGAAATTTCCGGCGATCAAACTCGCGAAATTTCTTGCGCAAGCTTTGAATCTTCAACAAATCAGTGGTGATTTTTGGTTGATTTCTGATCGAAATGGAAACTGAAAACTCTGAAAACTCAGCTTCTCAGTCAAACAATGGAGGTAATTTTGATCCATATTTTGTTGCTAGCTCGGATAATCCTACTTCTTCTTTAGTTGTTGTAGTGTTCAATGGAATGAATTTTATTCGTTGGAGTAGAAACGTTCGAAGAGCATTAGTAGCTAAAAACAAAGAAGGTTTCATCAATGGTGACATATTGAAACCAGCTGTTAACCATAAAGATTATCCTAAGTGGAAACGAGCAGATTTTATGGTAGTAAGCTGGATATTGAGTTCAATGAATAGTGAACTTGCTGATGATTTTGGATACATAGATAATGCTGTGGAATTATGGAAGGAACTGACTGAGAGGTTTGGTCAATCTAATGGACCCTTGATTTATCAGTTAAAGAAAGAAATAGATAATCTCAATCAAGAAAACCTAACTATAGTTACATATTATGGCAAATTGAAGAAACTTTGGGATGAAATGCAGAACCTAAGAGATTTTCCTACTTGTACTTGTGGAGCTCTTAATTCTTGCAGCTGTATGTTCTTGAAAAAGGTTGCTGAATTTGAGGAAGAAGATAAAATGATGAAGTTTTTGCTTGGTTTGAATGGAGGTTATGAA
Organism: Spinacia oleracea; assembly: GCF_020520425.1. Classification (NCBI taxonomy): domain Eukaryota; kingdom Viridiplantae; phylum Streptophyta; class Magnoliopsida; order Caryophyllales; family Amaranthaceae; genus Spinacia; species Spinacia oleracea. The sequence continues at coordinate 127,583,363 of NC_079492.1, forward strand.
GGTACTGTGACTAATGTGCTGTCTATGGATCCTCTACCAACTATTAATCGAGTTTTTGCCATAACTCAGCAAATAGAAAAGCAGAAAGAAATGCACAATCTGACAAGTGAAACTGCTGCTCTGAGTAGTAGTGCTATGGCTGCACAAACTAACAAGGGCGGACAGTTTCAGAGGTTTGGTGGTACTTCTGGAAAGAAATATTGGAAAGATTTGAAGAAGGAAAGGATGCACAGAGTATGTACACACTGCAAAGGAAAGGGACACACAGTAGATCAGTGTTTCAAATTGATTGGTTATCCAGACTGGTATAATTCCATTAAAGCTTCCAAAAATTCAAATTCTCAGTCACATGGAGACAGATTTGCTGCAAATGTTCAGACTAATGCAACTGGAGATACTCCTCTGGATGATACAATTGGGGATGCTGGAGGTGTCAGTAGTGAAATGTTGAATGCAATTTGTCAGGAAGTGATGAAAGCAATGAAAGGCAAGCATATGCAGAATGCTGATGCTACTGGAGCTAATTGTTCCTATGCCAATTATGCAGGTATAATATTTCACTCTTTCAATTGCACCGTGAATAACTTGCACAATGAGTGTCTTTGGATTGTTGATTCTGGTGCATGTGATCATATGACATATGATGAAAGCATCTTGATAAACAAAAGAGTCATTAGTATGCCTATTAAGGTTGGATTACCAGATGGAACTCAATTGAGTGTTGATATCATGGGTGATGCATAATTGACTGACAAGTTGTTGCTGAAAAATGTTTTGTTGGTCAATGGTTTCAGACATAATTTATTATCAATAGGAAGATTGATTGAACAAACTGGTCTGAATGTTACATTTAATGGAAATGGATATTGTTTCCAGGACCCCTCTAATGCCATGGTGCTTGGTGCTGGAAAAAGGATACAAGGAATTTATTACTTTGTTACACATACAGAGTACAACCAATCAAAGGTTAAGAATAAATCTGATTCTGTTTGTTAAAATTCAGATTGCACTATAGTTGCTAATGCAGTTGAAGGAACTGTTACTGATGTAAATATGACTAGTTTGCCAAATAAGACTGCTACTAGTATGTCTGAACCTGGAATGGGACACAAAGATAGTCTTGATCTGTTGCATGCTAGGCTAGGTCATGCATCCTTGTCAAAATTGAAACATATTAATGCTGAATGTTGCATAAATATTACAGAATACAATTGTGTTGTATGTTGTCATTCAAAGCAACACAGATTTTCTTTTCCTGAAAGTGACAGCAGAGCTTCTGATTGTTTTGACTTGATACACTTAGATTTGCGGGGACCCTACAGAGTTAAAAGTTTAGATGGGGCATCCTATTTTTTAACTGTACTAGATGATCACAGCAGAGTTACATGGACCTATTTGTTAAATAACAAATTGCAAGTAGCAAAAATCATTTCTGAGTTTGTGTCTATGGTTGAAACTCAATTTAAAAAGAGAATAAAAAGGGTCAGATCAGACAATGGTACTAAAATTGTCAATCAGTCTTGTTTAGCAATGTTTGCTAGCAAAGGTATCCTACATGAGAGGAGTGTACCATATGTTCCCCAACAAAATGGAAGAGTTGAGAGAAAACACAGGAGTCTTCTTGAGATTGCTAGGTCATTAAGATTCCATGCTGGTCTTCCAAAGAAGTTTTGGGGAGAGTGTGTTCTCACAGCCACATACTTGCTAAACAAGATACCATCAAAGGTGTTAAACTGGAAAACACCCTTTGAGGTCATGTTCAAAACTCCTGCAGTTTATGATAAACTCAGAGTTTTTGGTTCTCTTTGCTTTTCTCATAATACAAATGTTAAGAAAGACAAATTTGATTCCAGAACAAGGAGGTGTATATTCCTTGGTTATCCTGCTGGTTTTAAAGCTTTCAAATTGTATGATTTGGATAATCATATTGTGTTTGTTTCCAGAGATGTTATTTTTTTTGAGAGTGTGTTTCCTTACAAGGCTGAACAACCTACTTCTACATCAGCTTCTTGTCCTGTTTCTATAGTGCAATTTGGCACTAATGCTCAAACTCATATAGACAATTCTGTCACACCAGCTTATTCTCCAAATCACACTTTCTCACTTGAATCTTCTTCTTCCTCTGACTCAGATTCAAACACAAATCATAATTTTACTTCAGACATTTTCTTATCTTCTCCTCACATTTCTCCTTATATTTCTTCTTCTCCTGATTCTTCAAATCCTTCTCTTCCTATATCTCCCAATCTCTCTATTCAATCTGATCACAATGATTCTTTATCTGTTTCTTCTTCTCATGTTTCACCTACAACTCTTATTCCTGAGATTGTTGTTAAACACCCACCTAGACAAATTAAGCCTTCTACTGTTTTAAAGGATTTTGTTGGTGGATACATTCCTCATAGGGATACTGTTGCACCTTCTAGCAGTGAATCTCTCTCTTTTTCTGTGAAATCTTGTTCTCCTGACATTGGGAGTGATGATTCTTGGCTTTTAGGTATGGCACTTGACAGTTTTGATATTTGGGAATCTTTGGCATTTTCTGTGTTGCCTTCTGTCAATGATCCCAAATTCTACAGTCAAGCAAAGGATAATGATAATTGGGTACAAGCAATGAACAAAGAATTAGGTGCCCTTTAGAGCAATGACACATGGGAACTTACTCAATTACCTCAAGGGAAGAAGGCTATAGGTTCAAAATGGGTTTACAGAACCAAACTTAATCCTGATTACACTATTGACAGATACAAAGCTAGGTTGGTTGCTATTGGATATCAGCAGGTTGAAGGGAGAGATTTTACCCAAACTTTTTCACCTGTTGCCAAATTAGCCACTGTGAGGATAGTTATTGCACTTGATGTTGTCAAAAGTTGGGATTTATTTCAATTAGATGTGAACAATGCATTCTTGCATGGGTTCATTGATGAAGAAGTATACATAAAGCCTCCTCCTGGTTACACCAAAGCTTAATAAGGTGAAGTTTGCAAGCTGAAAAGACCCATTTATGGTCTGAGACAGGCTTCCAGACAGTGGAACAAAGAACTGAGCAAATTTTTGAAGACTTTGCAGTTTGAACAATCCAAACAGGACTATTCTTTGTTCACTAGAACACTAGATGGAAAGTTTTTGGTGATTCTTGTCTATGTGGATGGCATTCTAGTTATTGGTACTTCTGTATCTCAAATAGAACATGTTAAGTGTTTACTTGATCAGGCATTTACAATTAAAGACCTTGGGCTTTTGTCTTACTTTCTTGGCATAGAGGTTCACAGAAATTCCAAAGGCATCTTTCTATCACAAAGAAAATACATCAATGATATTCTCAAAGATTCAGATATGGAAGACTGTAATGCTGCTTCTGCTCCTTTACCTTGTGGTTTAAAACTTTCTATCAATGAGGGAGAGTTACTAGATGATCCCAATGTATATAGAAGATTGGTTGGCAGGCTTTTGTACTTGGGAAACACAAGGCCAGATGTTTCTTACAGTGTGCAGCATCTCAGTCAGTTTGTTACTGCACCAAGAGTTCCACATTTGAGAGCTGCTCTCCATGTTCTCAAATATCTCAAAGGAACTATGGATAATGGACTATGGTACTCAGCTGATTCTAGTCTACATCTATCTGCATACAGTGATACTGATTGGAGTTCTTGTCAGTTCAGTAGCAGATCACTTAGTGCTTATACAGTTTTTCTTGGCAGCAATTTAATTTCTTGGAAAACCAAGAAGTAGCGCACTGTAAGCAAATCCTCTGCTGAAGCTGAATACAGGAGTATGTCAGCTACTGCTAGTGAACTTGTCTGGATTCAGGGTCTGCTTGAGGACCTCCATGTGATCATTCCCTTGCCTGTTTTTATGCATTGTGATAATACTTCAGCTGAGCATCTTTCTTAGAATCCTATGTTCCATGACAAAAATAAACATCTGAAAAGAGAAATGCATTATGTTCGTGAGGAAGTTGAAAGTGGATTCATCAAGACAGCTCATGTCTCGAGTATGAATGAACTTGCTGATCTTCTAACCAAACCTCTTGCTTCTTCTCAGCATCGTGTTCTTTCTTCCAAGCTTGGTCTTGTATCCAAAGTCCAGCTTGAAGGGGGAGTATAGGAGAGTCCATTTATTTATATTATTAACATTATTTTATTCCAAGTTAGTTAAAAGTTTGTTAGAGGTTTGTTAGAGTTAGTTTTACATTGTACATAAAAGCACATTGAGCTTTTCTTTTCCTTCAAGAAATCAGATTATAACATTCTGTTTTCCTCTATTCTCTCTCAATATACTTCAGATTTCTTCTTTTCTTCAGGTAGTACATGACAAAACTGAAATTAACTGTTTACAATGTGACGATGATGCTTAGTCCAAACTCGATAACTCCACACTACAAATTTGAAAAGCTTTAGGAACCTAAGCATCATTAAGGCAGCGGGACCATACAAACGTTAGGGTTTGGTGGAGTGTGTTGCAGGTGTGTCTGAAATAAATTTGATTAAGAAGCAAAGATCGACCACCCAAGAAATTATGATCAATAACATTGTTGCCAACAAAAAATTGTGCGAATTCAATAAGATTAATCATAGAATGAGGATTTCCACCTTTCTTTTCCGACTCACCATCATATATTAACAGGATTGAGCAAGAATAGAAGTGATAATCTATTTGATCCTCAAACCATGACTTTAGCTCCAGCAACTGTCGGAAAATTCCAGACAGACCACCATAATCACGTCCAAGAGCAGAATCAGGATTGCAAACTGATTGGTTGGAAGAAATGAGCTTCCTGTAAACTGATCTGACATCATCTACTGTGAACTTCTGAATTTGCTTCCTGTCAGGCTTCCGGTAACCAGAATTTTCACCTTGGTATATTTGCAGGCCAGATATCCTAAACCCAAAGAAACATCGGTTGTTCCTCTATCTTTTCTGAGGCACTTGGTATAGTCTTCAGATGCTTGAGGATACCATGTTCTGGATCCAATCTTGATGTCGACGATGCATGGTTTTACATAGTTTGAGACAACATCTTGCAGAACAAGATGAGGATGCAGTCCAGATCCATCAGTGTGCATCCCCTCAAAAACTTCCGGCTTCAGATGCTTGAGGATACCATGGTTTTAATTCTAACTATCATGCTATTGGTTATGATCTTTTGTAGCTTATGAAGCAGACAACAATTCAAGCAACTGGAGTGGCCTCAAGTCTGTTGGAATCTATACAAGTAGCCAAGTTCAAGTTGCAGACACTGGATTTGAGTTTTGAAGATGAAGAGCTGTCGATTGGGGTGTAAGAATTTGTATATTATACAGAGTAGTAGAGAAGAATCTCAAATGTTTTATCTCACTGTAATTTTTGGGCTTTGATCGGCATAACGGATCGGCATGGGGCATACAACAGCGCTTGTGGTTTAATATTGTAATCATTGTTAAGATGAGCATAATTGACCTTAAAGTATATTATAAGGATATGACATGATTTCTCTCGATTGAATTGACTTATTAACCGGTCTCTATATGGATCTCTTTGAAGCTAAGGGGTAAATATTTTATGCCTACTACGTATTCGGTTGTTATAAAATACAATTTTATTTAGGTTTTTAGTACAATCTCATGTGCAGAAGATAATACACTTTCACTTTTACACGCCGACATTATGTTGTATTACAAGGTCGAGGTCACTACATATATTAGGCATATACATTGTTAGCACTCCTCCCCATAAACAAAATTCATCTTTTTTTTTGGTAGGCATCCGCGCGCGGTCCAATTCCTAGTTTATCAAAAGTGACAATAACTTTTTAACGAAATGTAATGTTACGCTGATATAAATTTGATTTTAAGTATTTATTTTTTATTTTTTATTATTATATATGAAGTATATTTTTTTTTATTGTGGGTATGAACTTAGAAAATCTCTGTCCACCAGCGATTTAGCCTCCCTCGTGGTACTACTGCCCTTTCATAAAAAAGGGTAAATATTAAATACCGGCGAGATAATGATCTGTAACTCAAAAAGTCACAAACAGAATTAGCCAATCAGGGCCATGTTGAGCTCACGTTGAAAGGATCTATATTATTGATTTGATACTAGAATGTGCCCGTGCATAAGCACGGGATAAATAGGGTGTATCAAATAAAAATAAAGGTATATAGTCCATTTTGAATTGATAATAATTACAAATAAACCCTCACTAAATCATATACTCTTATTTAAAAAGTTCAACATTTTCAATACAAATCGACAGTTAATATTAGAGTATCCTAATATATGTAAAGTTGTAATATTAATGTTGAGTTAGAGTAGAATATTTTGTATTATATATATGACGTTAATTAATTAGAAAGATTATGATTTGAATTATATTTGACAGCATAGGATTAAAGCCCACGTAATAGAAGTAGTGGACCAGCTTGCTACTTCCACGATTTGTCTAGCTTTATTAAACCGGAAAGATAGAAGGAGACCGAAGGATTCAAGTACGTATAAAGAATCTGGACGTTAAATTAATCATCATATACTATGAACAGAATATTGAGAAGAAACATGTATTTTTCAGAAAATCCTAATTATCATCATAAACCATTAAAAGTACAAATACGTACCAAACAAAAGGTTTTATAAAAAAAAAACGTACCAAAGAAAAGGTTTTATGCAGAAAATCTAGTATCGTTGCTACTACTCGAAAGTATTTCACCTGAAATGATAATAAATTTAACTATTGATGTTCAAAACAATAATCACTTTATTTTCTAAAAATGATATATGTAGTAAAAACATACATTATGAATATCATAAGGAAAACCAAGTGTTGTTAATATAACAAATTTATATAAGAAAATAATATGATAAATGCATGTACTTTTTTTATATAAATCGAAAAATAAAATGTTTATATGAAATTACATAAAACAAACACTGATAGACACACGGGTTGGAATCTTAAGCATTTTGGTAGTAGCTGCTACTTTATTTACACGTAATCAGACATTAGTTCATCCAATGTTTGTTAAATCTAATCAAAATCTCTTTCAAAAAAATTATTTTATTATTTATTAAAAGTAGGTTAAAGAATATGAAGTACAAAATTTGACGGAGGGAATAAGACTTTATTTAAATCAACTAAATTTGACTTCAATTAACCTATGTGAACATAAACGAATTATTTGAACTTATTTTTACTATAAACAACTTTATATACGGATTATTAAAATACATTCCTTTGAATTGCTACATGCGAATAGAAAAGGCCTAGACTCATAATTCTTTCGCTCCGACAAATTTCAACATGCACTTTCATTTGGTGTCATTATGTTCCGCTAAATTTATGCAAATGTAACTCCCTTTAATCTCGTGAGCGTTCGATAACAAAAGGATTGCTCGAATTTGAAGGGGTATTCTAACCCATACATAACACAACCAAATACAGGCAATTGGACAATTGGCTAAACATCCAAAAAGAGAAATGCATTATGTTCGTGAGGAAGTTGAAAGTGGATTCATCAAGACAGCTCATGTCTCGAGTATGAATCAACTTGCTGATCTTCTAACCAAACCTCTTGCTTCTTCTCAGCATCGTGTTCTTTCTTCCAAGCTTGGTCTTGTATCCAAAGTCCAGCTTGAAGGGGGAGTATAGGAGAGTCCATTTATTTATATTATTAACATTATTTTATTCCAAGTTAGTTAAAAGTTTGTTAGAGGTTTGTTAGAGTTAGTTTTACATTGTACATAAAAGCACATTGAGCTTTTCTTTTCCTTCAAGAAATTAGATTATAACATTCTGTTTTCCTCTATTCTCTCTCAATATACTTCAGATTTCTTCTTTTCTTCAGGTAGTACATGACAAAACTGAAATTAACTGTTTACAATGTGACGATGATGCTTAGTCCAAACTCGATAACTCCACACTACAAATTTGAAAAGCTTTAGGAACCTAAGCATCATTAAGGCAGCGGGACCATACAAACGTTAGGGTTTGGTGGAGTGTGTTGCAGGTGTGTCTGAAATAAATTTGATTAAGAAGCAAAGATCGACCACCCAAGAAATTATGATCAATAACATGGTTGCCAACAAAAAATTGTGCGAATTCAATAAGATTAATCATAGAATGAGGATTTCCACCTTTCTTTTCCGACTCACCATCATATATTAACAGGATTGAGCAAGAATAGAAGTGATAATCTATTTGATCCTCAAACCATGACTTTAGCTCCAGCAACTGTCGGAAAATTCCAGACAGACCACCATAATCACCTCCAAGAGCAGAATCAGGATTGCAAACTGATTGGTTAGAAGAAATGAGCTTCCTGTAAACTGATCTGACATCATCTACTGTGAACTTCTGAATTTGCTTCCTGTCAGGCTTCCGGTAACCAGAATTTTCACCTTGGTATATTTGCAGGCCAGATATCCTAAACCCAAAGAAACACCGGTTGTTCCTCTATCTTTTCTGAGGCACTTGGTATAGTCTTCAGATGCTTGAGGATACCATGTTCTGGATCCAATCTTGATGTCGACGATGCATGGTTTTACATAGTTTGAGACAACATCTTGCAGAACAAGATGAGGATGCGGCCAGATCCATCAGTGTGCATCCCCTCAAAAACTTCCGGCTTCAGATGCTTGAGGATACCATGGTTTTAATTCTAACTATCATGCTATTGGTTATGATCTTTTGTAGCTTATGAAGCAGACAACAATTCAAGCAACTGGAGTGGCCTCAAGTCTGTTGGAATCTATTCAAGTAGCCAAGTTCAAGTTGCAGACACTGGATTTGAGTTTTGAAGATGAAGAGCTGCCGATTGGGGTGTAAGAATTTGTATATTATACAGAGTAGTAGAGAAGAATCTCAAATATTTTATCTCACTGTAATTTTTGGGCTTGATCGGCATAACGGATCGGCATGGGGCATACAGCAGCGCTTGTGGTTTAATATTGTAATCATTGTTAAGATGAGCATAATTGACCTTAAAGTATATTATAAGGATATGACATGATTTCTCTCGATTGAATTGACTTATTAACCGGTCTCTATATGGATCTCTTTGAAGCTAAGGGGTAAATATTTTATGCCTACTACGTATTCGGTTGTTATAAAATACAATTTTATTTAGGTTTTTAGTACAATCTCATGTGTAGAAGATAATACACTTTCACTTTTACACGCCGATATTATGTTGTTTTACAAGGTCGAGGTCACTACGTATATTAGGCATATACATTGTTAGCACTCCTCCCCATAAACAAAATTCATCTTTTTTTTTGGTAGGAATCCGCGCGCGGTCCAATTCCTAGTTTATCAAAAGTGACAATAACTTTTTAACGAAATGTAATGTTACGCTGATATAAATTTGATTTTGAGTATTTATTTTTTATTTTTTATTATTATATATGAAGTATATTTTTTTTATTGTGGGTATGAACTTAGAAAATCTCTGTCCACCAACGATTTAGCCTCCCTCGTGGTACTACTGCCCTTTCATAAAAAAGGGTAAATATTAAAATACCGGCGAGATAATGATCAGTAACTCAAAAAGTCACAAACAGAGTCAGCCAATCAGGGCCATGTTGAGCTCACGTTGAAAGGATCTATATTATTGATTTGATACTAGAATGTGCCCGTGCATAAGCACGGGATAAATAGGGTGTATCAAATAAAAATAAAGGTATATAGTCCATTTTGAATTGATAATAATTACAAATAAACCCTCACTAAATCATGTACTCTTATTTAAAAAGTTCAACATTTTCAATACAAATCGACAGTTAATATTAGAGTACCCTAATATATGTAAAGTTTTAATATTAATGTTGAGTTAGAGTAGAATATTTTGTATTATATATATGACGATAATTAATTAGAAATATTATGTTTTGAATTATATTTGACAGTATAGGATTAAAGCCCACGTAATAGAAGTAGTGGACCAGCTTGCTACTTCCACGATATTAGCCTACCGTAATTAAACCGGAAAGATAGAAGGAGACCGAAGGATTCAAGTACGTATAAAGAATCTGGACGTTAAATTAATTATCATATACTATGAACAGAATATTGAGAAGAAACATGTATTTTTCAGAAAATCCTAATTATCATCATAAACCATTAAAAGTACAAATACGTACCAAACAAAAGGTTTTATCAAAAAAAAAAAAAAACGTACCAAACAAAAGGTTTTATGCAGAAAATCTAGTATCCTTGCTACTACTCGAAAGTATTTCACCTGAAATGATAATAAATTTAACTATTGATGTTCAAAACAATAATCACTTTATTTTCTAAAAATGATATATGTAGTAAAAACATACATTATGAATATCATAAGGACAACAAAGTGTTGTTAATATAACAAATTTATATAAGAAAATAATATGATAAATGCATGTACTTTTTTTATATAAATCGAAAAATAAAATGTTTATATGAAATTACATAAAACAAACACTGATAGACACACGGGTTGGAATCTTAAGCATTTTGGTAGTAGCTGCTGCTTTATTTACACGTAATCAGACATTAGTTCATCTAATGTTTGTTAAATCTAATCAAAATCTCTTTCAAAAAAATTATTTTATTATTTATTAAAAGTAGGTTAAAGAATATGAAGTACAAAATTTGACGGAGGGAATAAGACTTTATTTAAATCAACTAAATTTGACTTCAATTAACCTATGTGAACATAAACGAATTATTTGAACTTATTTTTACTATAAACAACTTTATATACGGATTATTAAAATACATGCCTTTGAATTGCTACACGCGAATAGAAAAGGCCTAGACTCATAATTCTTTCGCTCCGACAAATTTCAACATGCACTTTCATATGGTGTCATTATGTTCCGCTAAATTGATGCAAATGTAACTCCCTTTAATCTCGTGAGCGTTCGATAACAAAAGGATTGCTCGAATTTGAAGGGGTATTCTAACCCATACATAACACAACCAAATACAGGCAATTGGACAATTGGCTAAACATCTGAAAAGAGAAATGCATTATGTTCGTGAGCAAGTTGAAAGTGGATTCATCAAGACAGATCATGTCTCGAGTATGAATGAACTTGCTGATCTTCTAACCAAACATCTTGCTTCTTCTCAGCATCGTGCTCTTTCTTCCAAGCTTGGTCTTGTATCCAAAGTCCAGCTTGAAGGGGGAGTATAGGAGAGTCCATTTATTTATATTATTAACATTATTTTATTCCAAGTTAGTTAAAAGTTTGTTAGAGGTTTGTTAGAGTTAGTTTTACATTGTACATAAAAGCACATTGAGCTTTTCTTTTCCTTCAAGAAATCAGATTATAACATTCTGTTTTCCTCTATTCTCTCTCAATATACTTCAGATTTCTTCTTTTCTTCAGGTAGTACATGACAAAACTGAAATTAACTGTTTACAATGTGACGATGATGCTTAGTCCAAACTCGATAACTCCACACTACAAATTTGAAAAGCTTTAGGAACCTAAGCATCATTAAGGCAGCGGGACCATACAAACGTTAGGGTTTGGTGGAGTGTGTTGCAGGTGTGTCTGAAATAAATTTGATTAAGAAGCAAAGATCGACCACCCAAGAAATTATGATCAATAACATTGTTGCCAACAAAAAATTGTGCGAATTCAATAAGATTAATCATAGAATGAGGATTTCCACCTTTCTTTTCCGACTCACCATCATATATTAACAGGATTGAGCAAGAATAGAAGTGATAATCTATTTGATCCTCAAACCATGACTTTAGCTCCAGCAACTGTCGGAAAATTCCAGACAGACCACCATAATCACGTCCAAGAGCAGAATCAGGATTGCAAACTGATTGGTTGGAAGAAATGAGCTTCCTGTAAACTGATCTGACATCATCTACTGTGAACTTCTGAATTTGCTTCCTGTCAGGCTTCCGGTAACCAGAATTTTCACCTTGGTATATTTGCAGGCCAGATATCCTAAACCCAAAGAAACACCGGTTGTTCCTCTATCTTTTCTGAGGCACTTGGTATAGTCTTCAGATGCTTGAGGATACCATGTTCTGGATCCAATCTTGATGTCGACGATGCATGGTTTTACATAGTTTGAGACAACATCTTGCAGAACAAGATGAGGATGCAGTCCAGATCCATCAGTGTGCATCCTCTCAAAAACTTCCGGCTTCAGATGCTTGAGGATACCATGGTTTTAATTCTAACTATCATGCTATTGGTTATGATCTTTTGTAGCTTATGAAGCAGACAACAATTCAAGCAACTGGAGTGGCCTCAAGTCTGTTGGAATCTATACAAGTAGCCAAGTTCAAGTTGCAGACACTGGATTTGAGTTTTGAAGATGAAGAGCTGCCGATTGGGGTGTAAGAATTTGTATATTATACAGAGTAGTAGAGAAGAATCTCAAATGTTTTATCTCACTGTAATTTTTGGGCTTTGATCGGCATAACGGATCAGCATGGGGCATACAACAGCGCTTGTGGTTTAATATTGTAATCATTGTTAAGATGAGCATAATTGACCTTAAAGTATATTATAAGGATATGACATGATTTCTCTCAATTGAATTGACTTATTAACCGGTCTCTATATGGATCTCTTTGAAGCTAAGGGGTAAATATTTTATGCCTACTACGTATTCGGTTGTTATAAAATACAATTTTATTTAGGTTTTTAGTACAATCTCATGTGCAGAAGATAATACACTTTCACTTTTACACACCGACATTATGTTGTATTACAAGGTCGAGGTCACTACGTATATTAGGCATATACATTGTTAGCACTCCTCCCCATAAACAAAATTCATCTTTTTTTTTGGTAGGAATCCGCGCGCGGTCCAATTCCTAGTTTATCAAAAGTGACAATAACTTTTTAACGAAATGTAATGTTAGGCTGATATAAATTTGATTTTGAGTATTTATTTTTTATTTTTTATTATTATATATGAAGTATATTTTTTTTATTGTGGGTATGAACTTAGAAAATCTCTGTCCACCAGCGATTTAGCCTCCCTCGTGGTACTACTGCCCTTTCATAAAAAAGGGTAAATATTAAAATACCGGCGAGATAATGATCTGTAAATCAAAAAGTCACAAACAGAATCAGCCAATCAGGGCCATGTTGAGCTCACGTTGAAAGGATCTATATTATTGATTTGATACTAGAATGTGCCCGTGCATAAGCACGGGATAAATAGGGTGTATCAAATAAAAATAAAGGTATGTAGTCCATTATGAATTGATAATAATTACAAATAAACCCTCACTAAATCATATACTCTTATTTAAAAAGTTTAACATTTTCAATACAAACCGACAGTTAATATTAGAGTATCCTAATATATGTAAAGTTGTAATATTAATGTTGAGTTAGAGTAGAATATTTTGTATTATAAATATGACGTTAATTAATTAGAAAGATTATGCTTTGAATTATATTTGACAGTGTAGGATTAAAGCCCACGTAATAGAAGTAGTGGACCAGCTTGCTACTTCCACGATATTAGCCTACCGTAATTAAACCGGAAAGATAGAAGGAGACCGAAGGATTCAAGTACGTATAAAGAATCTGGACGTTAAATTAATCATCATATACTATGAACAGAATATTGAGAAGAAGCATGTATTTTTCAGAAAATCCTAATTATCATCATAAACCATTAAAAGTACAAATATGTACCAAACAAAAGGTTTTATCAAAAAAAAAAAACGTACCAAACAAAAGGTTTTATGCAGAAAATCTAGTATCCTTGCTACTACTCGAAAGTATTTCACCTGAAATGATAATAAATTTAACTATTGATGTTCAAAACAATAATCACTTTATTTTCTAAAAATGATATATGTAGTAAAAACATACATTATGAATATCATAAGGACAACAAAGTGTTGTTAATATAACAAATTTATATAAGAAAATAATATGATAAATGCATGTACTTTTTTTTATATAAATCGAAAAATAAAATGTTTATATGAAATTACATAAAACAAACACTGATAGACACACGGGTTGGAATCTTAAGCATTTTGGTAGTAGCTGCTGCTTTATTTACACGTAATCAGACATTAGTTCATCCAATGTTTGTTAAATCTAATCAAAATCTCTTTCAAAAAAATTATTTTATTATTTATTAAAAGTAGGTTAAAGAATATGAAGTACAAAATTTGACGGAGGGAATAAGACTTTATTTAAATCAACTAAATTTGACTTCAATTAACCTATGTGAACATAAACGAATTATTTGAACTTATTTTTACTATAAACAACTTTATATACGGATTATTAAAATACTTGCCTTTGAATTGCTACATGCGAATAGAAAAGGCCTAGACTCATAATTCTTTCGCTCCGACAAATTTCAACATGCACTTTCATATGGTGTCATTATGTTCCGCTAAATTTATGCAAATGTAACTCCCTTTAATCTCGTGAGCGTTCGATAACAAAAGGATTGCTCGAATTTGAAGGGGTATTCTAACCCATACATAACACAACCCAATACAGGCAATTGGACAATTCTTTTGAGGCAAGAAGTTACCTCCTTTATAAGTTTAATGGAATCGACAGTCACAACATTCTGGCATTTTTTTTGTAGGCTTTTCTTTCACATTGGGAAGCTGAAAGGCGATGCACCAAACAGTAAATCAATACAATTCAAGAACAATAAGAAAAATATTAATCCAGCATAACAAATCCAATTCATCATGTCATCCCATAAAGTATTGTAGCATAAGATTAAGAGTAATCATTGGTCATAAGAAATCAATTGATGGAGTGATGATTCAGACTCCTTACCCAAATTTTGAAGCTCCTAAGCAATCGTCAATGGATGCCCTGCCAAACACTAATTATTCCGTCCCCAAACTTTTCACTCTTGATAAACCGGAAATCCCCAATAAAAGGAAAAATTGACAAAAATAATCCCACCTTTCACTCATCTTCTCAAAATAATCCCGACTTTGAATTATTTTAGAATAATCCAAACTTTAGGGGTTACCTTCTCAAAATAATCCAAATTATCAATTTGCCTATGTACAATAGACCCAAAATGGATTAGTAATGACAAGAAAAAAAGACTTCGGATTATTTTGAGAAGGTAACCCCTAAAGTTTGGATTATTCTAAAATAATCCAAAGTTGGGATTATTTTTAGAAAATGCGTGAAAGTTGAGATTATTTATGTAAATTTTTCCCCAATAAAATTAGAATTACGGGGTTTCTAATATTTGGAAAATTTGACGGTGCCCTCAAATTTGCACACGAACTGTTCGCCAAAGAAAACTGAAGGTGTTGTAAACGGAAAAAATGGCGGAACGGTGTTTATGAACAACATATCATCGGCGGTTGAAGGAAAGAGAGAGTGCAACATGTCTCTCGAGTAGGAGGAGGTGATGAGCAATCTGTGAAGGTCGTTATTGTGGGGCGAAAAAAATACCAGAGTGTTGATTCCGGGGTTTTGATAATGACAAGCTTACACTCTACTGATTGTTGAAATAAGGATTGACAGGAGCAAGTCACTATAAGCTAGGACAAGTACACAACGAGGCAAGCTGTGAAGCAGCGTGGAAATTAAGTCCAACATCATGAAGAATACAAGTCTAAAGAATATGGACAGATTGAATCATGGGCCAAGGAGTATGAAGCCCAACAAGTCAATTAGAGTCCAGAAAGGTATAAGATCAGTAGAAACAAATACAGCTTAGTATGGGAACAGAATATTTCATAGAGTCCTAAATCAGTTTTATTTTATAAAAGATAAGTGTCGATTTACAAAACTGATTTTACTATTTTACTTAAGGTTAAACTCTTAAACGTTTTAAGTTAATTCACAACTCTCAAATCCGTAAGGATTGAGTTTATCTAAACGCGTTTTAAAGATGTTATTTGCAAAAATATATCCTTTGAAAAGAGTCCTAAATTGGTTTGAATTAGAATCTAGGGTAAACTCTGGTTTTCCTATATATACACCTTAAGTTCTCTGCGAAAGTTTTTATCAGACTTATTTACATTAACCGGAAGCTTTCAGGTATTATCCTTAAAGTCTTAATCTTTAAAGAGTCTGTTCCTGTTCCCATATAGAGCAGTATTTGTTACGTGGTCTTATATCTAGTATTTAGTATTAAGTTTAATATTACTTTGTTTTCAGTTTTAAGTGTTGAGATATTGTATGTTAAGCCTGAGTCAGGCTTACTTGAGCAAGAGAGAAGATCTCACAAGAGATCTGTGAGGAGAAGCAGTTGAGGGACTGTTTCTGTAAGGGAAGGAACAACGAGGGGTTGTTCCTGGTCATCTGTAGTCAGAGGAGACTAACAGATTGTGGCCCGAGTAGATTAGGCTTGTAAAGAAACTGAGTTGTTTTGCCTAATTAGTGAATGTGTTTAAGTCCCCAAAGGGGCCGTGGTTTTTTCCTCTCTATTGGGCCTAGAGAGTTTTCCACGCTAAATCTCGCTTGCATATTTTACTGTTTCTGTTCCTAGTAGTTTAATTTTTGTAAAACCGTAAAATATCAATTCACCCCCCTCTTGAGGAACTCTGTGAAACTAACAATTGGTATCAGAGCCAGAACCCTTTAACTGCAGGTAATTCTGTCGGGAAAAACGATTCTGAAGCTATGAACACAACTGAGAAACTCGAAGAGGGATACTCAACACAACGACCTCCAATGTTTAGTGGCAAATACTATTCATACTGGAGAAACAGGATGGAGATCTTTATCAAGGCTGAGAACTATCAAGTATGGAGAGTCATTGAAGTTGGAGACTTCCAAGTCACTAAGCTAAACACCTCTGGTGAAACCGTTCCTAAACCGATTGCTGAATTTGACAAAGCCGACTATGAAAAGCTCGAGCTTAATGCCATGGCTGTCAAAATTCTTCACTGTGGACTAGGTCCAAACGAGCACAATAGAGTAATGGGATGCAAGAATGCGAAGCAAATTTGGGATCTGCTCCAAGTCACTCATGAAGGAACAAACTGAAGGAAATAATGCCCTTGGTCCAAGTATGCATTCGATGTTAAGTCTAATAAATGCGGTTCAGTATTAATTAACAAGTTAATAATTCAGTGAGATCAAGTGAGCTGAATGCCTAGCTAGAGGCCGCTTCAGTTCAAGTGGAATTAATGATATTAATCCACAGCTTACTCTTGACTGAACCCGTAGGGTCACACAAATAGTACGTAAACGGATCAAGTATTTAATGGCATTAAATACTCCATCTATGGATATTCGGAATCGACGGATCTTGGTTTCAGTGGGAGCTGAGATCGTCACAGGCAAGAAATGAATACTCCGGAAACGATGATATTGCCGGAAACGGAAATATGGATCGTATCGGAAATATAAATATTAGTCGTAGATGTTGCCGGAAACGGAAACATGGTACGTATCGGAAAATATTATCGGAAATGGAAATATTGCCGAAATCGGAAATATTGTCGGAAACGGAAATATTGTCAGAATCGGAAATATTATCGGAATCGGAAAATAATTCCGGAAACGGAAATATTAAATATTTGTTCGAAACGGAAATTGATTCCGGAATCGGAAATATTAAATATTGTTCGTATCGGAAATGAATTCCGGAATCGGGAATTTAATCGGAAGCGTATCGTACGAATTAGCATCGGACGAGGCCTGCTAGACGAAGGCCCAGCACGAAGCCAGGCCATCGCCCAGCGAGCCAACACGCACCATCGCATGCCAAGCCTCGACCAGGCCCAGCGCAAGGCCAGGCCCAGCCAAGGCCTGGGGCGCGCGCGCGAGAGCACAGCAGTGGGCCGAGCGCTGTGCGCCTAGCGTGGGCCGCAAGGCTTGCGCGGGTGTACGGTGCTCATGCAATGCTTGTGCGGGAATCCTAAAGCAATCGGGATTCGAAATATGATTAAATCCTAAAACTATTAGATAATGATTATTTAATTAGAGTCCTAGTAGGATTATAATTAAATAAATTAGTATCCTAATAGGATTCCAAAACCTTTTCCATAACTCTATAAATAGGTGCCTAGGGTCACATATTTACATAGATTATTCAAGTATTCAAAGTGAGTTTTTGAGAGAAAAATTCAGTCACATACCTTGCCTAAAAGTGCCGAAATTATTAGTACCTTAAGGGCGATTCTAGTTGGTCAATCTTAAGGCGGATCCGGACGTGTTGTGGACTATCTACGGAGGGACGACACTTGGAGTCCTAAAGACTTGTTCTTGTTCGGTTCGGGCGCAGCTAGGGAAGGCACGCAACAAAGAGTATGCATCTAAACTATGCTATATGATTATGTGTAAATAATATGTATTCCTGGCTAAATGGTTTTTCCGCATGATTTATGAATTGTCATATGTATCATAACCTAACAGTGGTATCAAGAGCCTCTTATTATTTTCATAATCTAAATTGCATGAACATGGTTAAATATTACAAATTTGCAAGAATTAAAAGGGGTGATTAATTTTCGTAATTGTTAATTAATTGCAAATTGCGTTTATTTAATTATACGTACGGCGGGAGCCTGCGTTTGGGAGGTTTCGAAGAGGCGACCTCTTCGACACCATGGGAAGACCTCGCAAACAAGCAAGCAAATCCAGCAATGGTGCGAAGCAGAAGGATAATGTGATAGTGACGAAACCAGTAACACGAGCACAACAACCTAGTTCTCCATTGGAGGACGTTGATGAGATTTCTGAAAGCCCGAAAACAAACCCAGACATTGAAACCCTCTTGGCGGAACAAATTCTCTCCCCTTCAACTGCACTGAAGGATTTGCAGAGACAATCTCAGGTTCGAACGGAGTTTAATGCTTGGATCAATGGTTTAAGTGCGGGTAAGACGCTGTCTACGCATTTTCAATCAGGGCGAGAGTTAGGAAACTCGGAAAACAGAGTAACTGATGATCAATTAGTTGCAGATGAAGTTCCGATTAACAATGCGGTAAGTCCGATTAAAACAATGATGATTCAGATTGAAGAGGAGGATATTGAGGATGAGATTGCGTTTTGGCAATCCTCGATCATTTGCTACATTTTAGGGGCAAACCCACCCCAAAATGTGATGGCAGGATTTGTGAATCGAGTTTGGGGGAAATTTGGGATTGATAAAGTCTCATTGGTGGGGAAGGGGGTATTCCTGATTCGGTTTACCACTATGGAAAATTGCCACAAAGTTCTGAGTGGACCTGCTCAGTTCTTTGATTCAAAACCAGTCATAGTTAAGCCATGGACAGCTGATTCCAATTTCACCAAAGATCCTGTGAAGTTGGTCCCAATATGGATCAAATTACATGGGTTAGAGGTTAAATACTGGGGGGAAAAGAGTCTGAAGAAGATTGCAGGGTTAGTGGGCACAGTGATCAAAGTGGATCAAGCCACACAACACAGGGATAAACTGTTGTTTGCAAAAGTTCTGGTGGAGGTTAGGATTGATCAGGAGTTTCCTGAACTGATACAGTTTCTGGATGAGAAGGGTGTGATCATTGATCAAAGAGTGGAGTATGACTGGCTGCCTATTTCTTGCTCAATCTGTAAGAGAATGGGGCACACCATGGAGAAGTGCCATAAGAGGGTCAACAAAGGGAAGAAGATATGGGCACCTAAAAGGATACAACCCACCAACACAGTTACAGTGGTCCAACCAAAGATGCAGGAACCAGATGCTGATGGGTTTGTTCTTGCCACAAGATTTAATAAACACAGAAGCAGTCAACTGAAACCAATCCAAACTGGTAACTCTTTCTTGGCTTTAGATGATGATGATGATATTAGGGTAGAAGATGATATGGAGAGTCCATTGGGTCAGGGGGTGACATCCCCTTCTCCCAATGGATAGCATTCTGTGTTGGAATGTTAGAGGGCTGAATAGGAAGGATAAGCAAAATGAAGTGAGAAGGTTTATTGCCTCTCATAATGTCAAACTTTTCAGCCTTCTTGAAACTAGGGTGAAAGCCCCTAGAATGGGGGATTTGTACTTGAATGTTTTCCCCAATTGGTGTTTTTCTACTAATCTTTGTTGCCATAAAAATGGTAGAATAGTTATTGCTTGGGACCCTGATTCTTTCACTGTGGATATAAAACTCATTGACACTCAGTTTATGCATTGTTATGTCACTCCTAGAGGAGCTGATGTTGGATTTTGGTGCACTTTTGTGTATGGTCTCCATGAGAGGGCCACCAGGGAGCCTTTGTGGCATTCCCTTAAAATAATTGCAGACTCATGTTCTGATGCTTGGATAGTGATGGGGGATTTCAACTCCATGATGGATCTAGATGATAGGATAGGATCCATAGTTAGACTTTCTGAAGTGCAGCCAATGAGGAACTGTATGCTCCATTGTAAGCTAACTGAAGTAAAAACAGTAGGGAGACTCTATACTTGGAACAACAAGCAAGATGGAGAGGATAGAGTTTTCTCTAGGATTGATAGGGTGTTGGCTAACTCAGAGTGGAATGATTTGTTTGATACTGCTGAGGCAAACTTCATGCCAGAAGGTCATTATGATCATAGTCCCATGCTTCTCAATTGCTATCAAAGAGCACCTCAAAAAAGACCCTTTCGTTTTTTAATATGTGGACCACTTCCCCTAGGTTCAACACCATTGTTGAGGAGAACTGGAAAAAGTATGTGTATGGGTGTCCCATGTATAGGGTGATGCAGAAACTGAAGTGGATAAAAATGGACCTAAAAGTTTTGAATCAAGAGGGTTACAACAATGTTGAAGCTGAACAGATCAAAAGACACAAAGCTTTGCTTGAAGTGCAGAATCTTCTTCATTCTACTCCTGGTGATCAGGGGCTAGCTTCAAGGGAGAAAGTAGCATCAGATGAGTATTGTAACACCCCCAATTTCCATACCTGTTTAAGACTTATAGCGGAAGCATAAAATAATGAATTAAGGGTATTACCACCACATTTAGGCTACAACCCAAATGTAAAGCTATATTATCCATCAATAATCCAACCTTTATAAATAAACCAACATTGTCACAATTAGATAACTTAAACCAACTACCCAAAATGTCGTTACAAACTGAATTAAATAAAACCCAACTGATTGTCTTTAGTTGATCTACGTTATTAATAACTTGCTACTAATGTTGTGAAACGGTCGCTCACGATGTCCCATGCATACCTGTAAATTGGAAAAACATATACAGAAAAGAAACCACAAATCAGTGGAAATTGAGTAAGTACTACTTCACCCTGTAAAACAATTTTCGAAAACCTTTTTCTTACTTTGGAAAACATTTTATCTTAAAAACATTTCATGCACAACTAGCACGTAACAAGCACACGCACTCAGTCCATAATTAACAGTTAATTAATTTCTTAGAGGTAAGAGAACAAGATAATTCCACCATAATCGTAGTTCGAGACTACCACCCTAATGGGTGTAACCACCAAAATAGGTCTTAGTCCTTAAGTGTGCACACCCCCCAGTGAGTGTTTTTAACTCAAAGGGGTAGAATAAGCCTAGGTCGTGCTATTTAGCTTCGACTAAAAGAATATTGAGACACGTTGTGTCTTACCACCAATGTGTTCATCACCTTAGGGGATCCTGCCTAAGATGTCTTACCAACCAAGTGTATTTCACTTTAACTGATTAGTGTTTTATTAGAGCGTTGACATGCACATACAATACTTAGTAAACCACTGCCCCTATCATATGACACGTTGTATAACCGTATATGACAGCATTATAGTTGTCTCAATTATCTTAGTTCACCAGCCAGTGTTATATGCGACTCGTCATAAGTTATGCTGGCAGTAAGAAAATAAGGTCCTACTATACATTATATTACTGCCAAACAAACCCAAATCAATCATGAGTAAACTCGTTGGAACTACTCTACTGCATGCATCTACTCTTTAAAACTCAGAATGTATAAATCAATTGGGCATAAATACAAATTTATAATAATAGCATGAGTAATCATGAACACTAGTACTCTACCAATTTAGTCTGGAACTATTTCGAGATTAATAGCTATCATCAAGCTCATGAAATATATTATACCTATTCCTCTAGCCAACATCACAGAGATCGCATATATACACATATTACACATTCTCACATCAAAACTATATTTTATAGGGTTCGGCAAAAGATGAACATAGTAACTTACCTTAACTGCTTATATAGTTTCAAAGATCGCGTACACGCACACTAATAGGGATCTTCCCGCTCTACGGATTCTACAACCAAGTATAACATAACCAGTGTCAAATACCATAGTGGTCGTAACCTATGTAATATATATAGTAGACATATTTTACGATACATATATATGTGTGTGTGTACGATGCGGGTGTGAAAGGCCTTGTTATAATCTCTGTTAGATTAGTGGGTGGGTAAAATATTTAAATCCAAAACATGATAACCTTATTACTATAATAAGTCAAAATTATAAGGAAAGCTAAATCAACCTAGCATCTAAATACGTAGAAGTGTTAGAATCGATTTCATAAAAAAAGAATTTGTTTATTTATAAATATAGTACGAAAGTTTAATGAAAACAGAGGTTAATAATGAAATCCTTTCTCTTATGTGACTCAAGAGAAAAGGATGAACCCTCAAGAAAAGAGTTGACTTTACGTAACCAAGACACCTAAAAAATGCAAAAGAATAGTCGAGCAACCAAGCCAATTTCGGAAAGGAACACTACCTTCGTTACCGGTCGGGTTTCTAAAGTGTAAAGCCAAGTGTGTAGGGGATGATGCAGACTACAAGGTAGTGTTTTTCACGGTAGTATTCAGTGTAATTTAGTGGTGTTTCGGTGCAGCCGAAAGTAGGTAGAAACCAACTTCCGCGATCGAGGTTTATCTTTAGTTTTCTTGAGTGGTTCTTCTGGCGAGGATGTGAGGGAGTAATATGTTTTTGCAAAACCCTAGGAATGATGACAAAGTCTGTATTTATAGGAAATCCTAAAAGTGTGAAGTTAAGGGTTAAAATACTAATTAACCGGGATAAGATGATGATAAGCATTGCTAAAAGATAAGTAGCTAGTTTGTTAGCTTCGGGAAGTTTGTTAGAGATGGATGGAATAAGATCACGGTGGATTGGGTTATGATCCTAAGTTTGTTGGACAATTCAAATCATAATAAGATTGAGATGAGTTAAATCTTGAGGCCTGATCACGTATGTGAGATACTAGGGGTTACTTGGTGATGGAGGTTAATGAGTCATACGGTTTCTTTGGTGTAGGTGCCTCCCACTAATTGTCCAGGTAAAACAAAAACAATTTATAATAAGTCAATTTTATAATAAGTAGATCATGATAATTATTAGAATAATAAAGTACTATTTTAGATTTAAGATAATAGCTAATATTTATAAAATTTAATAAAACAATTATGTTTATTGATAAAATAGTATTTTATTTTACTACAATAATTAGCATTGTTAGAGATAAAATAAGGGTTATTACAATCTACCCTCCTAAAAGGAAGATTCGTCCTCGAATCTTGAATCTTAAAGTATCATTACACTGATAGGTTCCAAATAAATGGGTGAATTACTATTTAAAATAGAAAATAGACGTAACATAAGAGTATTTAAATCCACCCTCCTTAAAGATAGTTACGTCCCCGTAACCTCAATAAATACCTGGTCAAATAATTCAGGGTATTTCTGTCTCATGGTATCTTCTGCTTCCCAAGTAGCCTCTTCAGTTTGATGGTTCGACCATAAGACTTTTACTATTTTCACCTCCTTGTTTCTTGTTTTTCTCACTTTCTCATCTAATATTTTTATGGGTTTCTCTTCATAAGTCAAAGTCTCATCCAATTCTACTATTTCTGGCTCAATCACATGCGACGGATCATGGATATACTTCTTGAGTTGTGAAATGTGAAAAACGTCATGCACCTTAGACAACTCGGTTGGCATGGCGAGTCTATAAGCAACTTCTCCAACTCTTTCTAACACTTCATAGGGGCCAATATACCTCGGGCTAAG
This sequence comes from Spinacia oleracea, assembly GCF_020520425.1. Lineage (NCBI taxonomy): Eukaryota > Viridiplantae > Streptophyta > Magnoliopsida > Caryophyllales > Amaranthaceae > Spinacia > Spinacia oleracea. The sequence goes on from NC_079492.1 coordinate 127,607,271, forward strand.
TTTTCCCTTTTTACCAAATCTCATAACACCTTTGGTTGGTGAAACTTTCAACAACACCTTTTCTCCTACTTCAAAGACAGCTTGGCGACGATCCTGGTCAGCATATGATTTCTCTCTATCTTGTGCCGCTTTCATCCTCTCTTGAATAATTCGTACTTTCTCAACTGTGTCATGCAAATACTCAGGGCCTAGCACCACTTGGTCAGTCACATCACTCCAACATAACGGGCTTCTACATTTTCTTCCATAGAGAGCTTCATAAGGAGCCATTCCTATACTTGCATGGTGGCTATTATTATAGGAAAATTTTACTAAGTCCAATTGCTCTTCCCACGAACCTTTAAAATCGATGGCGCAGGCTCTAAGCATGTCTTCTAAGGTCTGAATGGTTCTCTCAGTCTGACCGTCTGTTGTTGGGTGAAATGCAGTACTATACTTCAATTGCGTTCCAAATGCCAAATGTACTTTCTCCCAAAAATTCGAAAGAAATCTTGCATCTCTATCAGAAACAATGTTTTCAGGTACACCATGGTGCTTCACAATATTCTTTACATACGCAGCTGCCATTTGCTCCATCGACCATGTATCTTTCATTGGAATGAACCTAGCAGTCTTGGTCAAACGATCTACTACGACCCAAATAGTGTTCTTTCCGGTTTTAGTCAGAGGTAAGCCAGTCACAAAATCCATAGATATCGAATCCCACTTCCATTTTGGAACATCTAATGGCTGAAGTAATCCCTTAGGTTTGCTTCTCTCAGCTTTTACCTTCTGGCACATCATACATCTAGAGAAAAATTCCGCGACTTCCCTCTTCATTCCAGGCCACCAGAAGTGTTGTTTGAGATCCTTATAAAGCTTGTCGCCTCCGGGGTGTACCGAATAGGGCGTGAAGTGCCTTCTTTCATCAACTGGTTCTTTATTTCGTCACACTTCATTGGAACACACCACCGACCCTCATAGCGAATGCTACCATCATCATGCATCTTAAAAGGTCCTATTTCACCGTTCTCCATTTTAGATATCACCCTTTTTAGCTTGACATCATCAGGTTGACCACTTCTAATCTTCTCAAATATGGTAGGGGTAATAGTCATAGAATAAAGTTTTATTTCAGATTCCACCTCTCCATACTCCTTAACCTCCAAGTTCAACCTCGAGAATTCTTCACACAACTTATTTGGGAGTACCCACACAGAATTGACTGAATGACTGGATTTCCTGCTCAACGCATCCGCCACTACATTGGCTTTGCCCTCATGGTATTGTATCTCAAGGTCATAATATTTGATAAGTTCTAGCCATCTCCTTTGCCACATATTCAGCTCGTTCTGTGTGAAAATATACTTAAGGCTTTTATGGTCTGTGAATATCTTGCAGGTTACCCCATACAAATAGTGTCTCCATATCTTGAGTGCAAAAACGACTGCAGCTAACTCCAGGTCATGAGTAGGGTAATTTTCCTCAAACGGTTTCAATTGTCTAGAAGCATAAGCCACAACTTTACCATTTTGCATAAGAACACACCCTAAACCTTTCTTTGAAGCATCACTATAAACATCAAATCCTTCATCTCCAGATGGCAATGTCAGCACCGGGGCTGTGGTTAACCTTGTTTTCAACTCTTGAAAAGATTCTTCACATTTATCATCCCATTGAAACTTCACAGTTTTCTTCATAAGGTTGGTAAGGGGTCTCGCAATCCTCGAAAAGTCTTTCACAAATCTACGGTAATAACCAGCTAAACCCAAAAAGCTACGAATCTCAGTCACATTAGTAGGTTTAGGCCAACTCATTACAGCTTGAACCTTTGAGGGGTCTACAGAAACTCCTTCTTTTGATATGATATGACCTAGGAAAGCTACTTCCTTCTTCCAGAATTCACACTTAGATAGTTTTGCATACAATCTTTTCTCTCTCAAGGTCTCTAAAATCACACGCAGGTGTTGTTCATGATCTTCAGGGGTTTTAGAGTGTATCAAAATATCATCAATGAACACTACCACAAATTGGTCAAGGTAGGGTCTAAATACACGATTCATGAGGTCCATAAAAACGGCTGGGGCATTGGTTAACCCAAATGGCATAACTGTGAACTCATAATGGCCATACCTTGTTCTAAAAGCAGTCTTTACCACGTCTTTTTCTGCAATTTTCAATTGATGGTACCCAGATCTCAAGTCAACCTTAGAGAAGGTTCCAGCACCCTTTAACTGGTCAAAAGGTCATCTATACGAGGCAATGGATACTTGTTTTTGATCGTGACTTGATTTAGCTCCCTATAATCTATACATAACCTCAAGCTTCCATCCTTCTTCTTCACGAAGAGCACAGGGGCTCCCCATGGTGACACGCTTGGCCTAATATATCCTTTATTCAACAAATCTTCTATCTGATCCTTCAATTCCTTCATCTCAGCAGGGGCCATACGATAAGGTGCTTTAGAAATTGGTGCAATTCCTGGAATCAACTCTATGGTGAACTCAACCTCTCTATCCGGGGGCATATCTGGAATATCCTCAGGAAATACATCAGGAAACTCCTTAACAACAATAATATCACTCAATTCACTATCTTCTCTCCCCAAATCTTGAATCTGACACAGGTAGGCTTCTTGTCCTTTTCTAAGGTATTTATGCATAGCTAAGGCTGATATGATCTTCACCCCAGGTTTAGTTACAATGCCCTAGTAGGATATTCTATTCCCATTTGGACCTTTCAGAATAACCTTTTGATCATGACACTCTATTCGAGCTCTATATTTTCCCAACCAATCCATTCCCAATATGACATCCAAATCATCAAGATTGAACTCTATAAGGTCTCCTGGTAGTATAGTCCCGCTAATGTTTATTGAAACATCCCTATAAAGTTTTCTACATGACACTACCTCCCCAGTTGGAATAGAAATTTGAGCAGAAATATGAGAAGAAGGTTCTAGGCCTAACTTCTTAACTAGGGCAGATGATATGAATGAATGTGAAGCTCCAGAATCAAAAAGTACATATGCAGGTATAGAGTTTATAAGAAAAGTACCAGTCACCACATTAGCCTCCCCATTAGCCTGAGCTTGGTTCATCACAAAAATCCTTCCCTTGTTGCTACCATTCACATTCCTATTGTTGTTATTCGGGGTAGACAAGGTCTTGTTAGGGCCATTTTGAGCAGATTGGCTCCCTGAAGGGTTCCCTTGGTTGTTGTTATTCCTGAAATTGTTCTGCCTCCCTTGTTGTTGTTGACCACCATTTTGCTTAGCATAACACTCAAACTCACGATGTCCCATCTTCTTGCAACCAAAGCACTGCACAGCATTTCCCTTACAATCAACTCCTGGGTGGTCCTTACTACACTGCTTGCAATAGTAGTGTCTCTCATTTCTTTTTCCGTTCACATTCCCATACTTCTGGTTCTGCCCTTGGTTTTGGGGTTTCCCTCCATTGTTTCCTCGATAATTGTTGTTATTTCCATGGTATCCTCTACCCGAACCCTGATCACCATTGTTGTACCTAGGCCTCTTATCCCCATAGCCTCCAGAATTTCCCCCATGCTGACTGTTGTTCCTCGAGTCTCCCTCATTTCTCTTGCCCCTTGACTTGATTTCCTCCTCTAGTTTCTCCACTCTGTAGTGACTTGCTGCGCTAACATAAGCTTCTTGCAAGGTTCGGCATCTCAAAACAATCACAACCTTCTGGGTGTCAAAGTTCAAACCTCGAATGAATTTGTTGGCCTTAACTCTCTCATCAGGGACCATGGTAGGTGCGAACCTAGCTAACTCTAGGAACTTAGAATGATACTCTTGGACAGACATGTTTCTCTGCCTAAGGTTAGCAAACTCATCGAATTTTTGCATTTTGACATGTTCAGGGTAAAACCTATCCCTCATAGCATCCTTAAAGGCCTCCTAGTTAAATCCAGGTTCAGCAACTAGGTCAGCTCGGGAGGTGGACCACCAAATATCAGCTTCTCCCTTAAAATAATAGGTTGCAGAAGGGATTCTCTCTTCCTCAGGGCACCCTATAGCCTCAAATAGTTTATCAAATTCACGGATCCAGTTTTCTAGAATACTAGGGTCCTCTTCACCTTGGAAGTAAGGTGGGTTTCTACTGGCAACTTTCTTAGCATAGTCAGGATTGTTGTTTCCATTATTGTTGTTGTTGTTGTTCAACAAAGCAGCTCCTAAGGTTTGGGTCAGTTCTGTGAGTTGTTGAAGTCGTGCAGCCAACTCAGCATTAGTGGGAGGGCGATCGTTTCTTCCTGACATGGTTATCTGCACCAAAGGATTGATGTATTCCTCAATTATTTATTACTCTCTTCTAATTTAAGTGTACATTCAAACAATTTAATTACAGACAATTTCCACCAGATAGAATTTATAAAGATTTCCATCTCATATAATTCATAATAATATCCAACACATAGAACGGGTAGCAATTCTCTTTAATATTTCAATAATATAATCAATTGACATCAAATATCCCAATAGGGTTTGTCCAATAACGAAAGCAAACTTAACTAAACAAGTGAAAAAAAAAGGAAAACAAAAAAAAAACTAATAAATGAAAATGTACCCTTGGTCAAAATAAACTATTCCTATGACTACTTCTATTCCATGAGTGGCCACATAGCCCCACTACTAAGTCTTTTCAAAATTTCACTCATCAAACTCTTCTTCGGGATCTTCTTTCTCGGGGTCTTCTTCTTCAGGGTCTTCTTCTTCTTCAGGGTCTTCTTCTATTGGGAGGTCCACTCGCATATCATCTTCCACTTCATCTCTCTCACCTCCCATTCCTTCATTCTCTAACGCGGGTGGTTCTGCATCGATTACTTCCCCCATCTCATTTTCAGGTTCCCACTTTGACCAAGCCTCCATCAACCTCGTTGAGACATACTCAATCGTAAGGAACCATTGACCCTCATATCTGTATTTGGTTGGGTGAGTCTCCCCTTCTTCTGTGAGAACATCATCGTACATTTCAATAATTGGGATCCAAGGCTCATGGCGTGGGATGGTTTTGAGTAGGACGTCTATTATTCTAGAGTGTGTGTCATAGTTGTTCAGCCCTCCTAGGAGATCTCCCCATTCTTCACAACATTCCTTTACTCTTTCTACATAGGGAGGTATGTCCTCATGTTGTCCCATCCTTAAGTTGTAGGGGTACATTGGGTGGTCCTCCATCTACCACAAAAGAAAAAAAAAATTAAAAACTAATTACTCACCCCTTTATCCCATTATTACGAATTCTAACCAAATTCAAAATAAAATCATACAGATATCCAAATTTATCACAAATAACAACCATCATTTGAAATTTTATTTCAGAGTAAGCCCGAGTTTAACATTCCAAACTATAATTCGGTTCATGGTTCCTTAACATAAATCAAAACATCTCCTAATTGAAAATTCCCTTAATTTCCGCCCCAAAAGAGGGCATTTGCTGAGGGCTTCCTTGTTGTCTCTCAACAATACGTCAACCTTTTCTCCCGAACAGAAAGGAAAAAAACATCCAGTTACACTAGACAGATCTGGTAGTAGCATATCCTTTATCACTAAGTCCTCATCTTGGTATCTTGTAGGTGCAGGAGGGGACACAGAAGCAGTCAACTGAAACCAATCCAAACTGGTAACTCTTTCTTGGCTTTAGATGATGATGATGATATTAGGGTAGAAGATGATATGGAGAGTCCATTGGGTCAGGGGGTGACATCCCCTTCTCCCAATGGATAGCATTCTGTGTTGGAATGTTAGAGGGCTGAATAGGAAGGATAAGCAAAATGAAGTGAGAAGGTTTATTGCCTCTCATAATGTCAAACTTTTTAGCCTTCTTGAAACTAGGGTGAAAGCCCCTAGAATGGGGGATTTGTACTTGAATGTTTTCCCCAATTGGTGTTTTTCTACTAATCTTTGTTGCCATAAAAATGGTAGAATAGTTATTGCTTGGGACCCTGATTCTTTCACTGTGGATATAAAACTCATTGACACTCAGTTTATGCATTGTTATGTCACTCCTAGAGGAGCTGATGTTGGATTTTGGTGCACTTTTGTGTATGGTCTCCATGAGAGGGCCACCAGGGAGCCTTTGTGGCATTCCCTTAAAATAATTGCAGACTCATGTTCTGATGCTTGGATAGTGATGGGGGATTTCAACTCCATGATGGATCTAGATGATAGGATAGGATCCATAGTTAGACTTTCTGAAGTGCAGCCAATGAGGAACTGTATGCTCCATTGTAAGCTAACTGAAGTAAAAACAGTAGGGAGACTCTATACTTGGAACAACAAGCAAGATGGAGAGGATAGAGTTTTCTCTAGGATTGATAGGGTGTTGGCTAACTCAGAGTGGAATGATTTGTTTGATACTGCTGAGGCAAACTTCATGCCAGAAGGTCATTATGATCATAGTCCCATGCTTCTCAATTGCTATCAAAGAGCACCTCAAAAAAGACCCTTTCGTTTTTTAATATGTGGACCACTTCCCCTAGGTTCAACACCATTGTTGAGGAGAACTGGAAAAACTATGTGTATGGGTGTCCCATGTATAGGGTGATGCAGAAACTGAAGTGGATAAAAATGGACCTAAAAGTTTTGAATCAAGAGGGTTACAACAATGTTGAAGCTGAACAGATCAAAAGACACAAAGCTTTGCTTGAAGTGCAGAATCTTCTTCATTCTACTCCTGGTGATCAGGGGCTAGCTTCAAGGGAGAAAGTAGCATCAGATGAGTATTGTAACACCCCCAATTTCCATACCTGTTTAAGACTTATAGCGGAAGCATAAAATAATGAATTAAGGGTATTACCGCCACATTTAGGCTACAACCCAAATGTAAAGCTATATTATCCATCAATAATCCAACCTTTATAAATAAACCAACATTGTCACAATTAGATAACTTAAACCAACTACCCAAAATGTCGTTACAAACTGAATTAAATAAAACCCAACTGATTGTCTTTAGTTGATCTACGTTATTAATAACTTGCTACTAATGTTGTGAAACGGTCGCTCATGATGTCCCATGCATACCTGTAAATTGGAAAAACATATACAGAAAAGAAACCACAAATCAGTGGAAATTGAGTAAGTACTACTTCACCCTGTAAAACAATTTTCGAAAACCTTTTTCTTACTTTGGAAAATATTTTATCTTAAAAACATTTCATGCACAACTAGCACGTAACAAGCACACGCACTCAGTCCATAATTAACAGTTAATTAATTTCTTAGAGGTAAGAGAACAAGATAATTCCACCATAATCGTAGTTCGAGACTACCACCCTAATGGGTGTAACCACCAAAATAGGTCTTAGTCCTTAAGTGTGCACACCCCCCAGTGAGTGTTTTTAACTCAAAGGGGTAGAATAAGCCTAGGTCGTGCTATTTAGCTCCGACTAAAAGAATATTGAGACACGTTGTGTCTTACCACCAATGTGTTCATCACCTTAGGGGATCCTGCCTAAGATGTCTTACCAACCAAGTGTATTTCACTTTAACTGATTAGTGTTTTATTAGAGCGTTGACATGCACATACAATACTTAGTAAACCACTGCCCCTATCATATGACACGTTGTATAACCGTATATGACAGCATTATAGTTGTCTCAATTATCTTAGTTCACCAGCCAGTGTTATATGCGACTCGTCATAAGTTATGCTGGCAGTAAGAAAATAAGGTCCTACTATACATTATATTACTGCCAAACAAACCCAAATCCATCATGAGTAAACTCGTTGGAACTACTCTACTGCATGCATCTACTCTTTAAAACTCAGAATGTATAAATCAATTGGGCATAAATACAAATTTATAATAATAGCATGAGTAATCATGAACACTAGTACTCTACCAATTTAGTCTGGAACTATTTCGAGATTAATAGCTATCATCAAGCTCATGAAATATATTATACCTATTCCTCTAGCCAACATCACAGAGATCGCATATATACACATATTACACATTCTCACATCAAAACTATATTTTATAGGGTTCGGCAAAAGATGAACATAGTAACTTACCTTAACTGCTTATATAGTTTCAAAGATCGCGTACACGCACACTAATAGGGATCTTCCCGCTCTACGGATTCTACAACCAAGTATAACATAACCAGTGTCAAATACCATAGTGGTCGTAACCTATGTAATATATATAGTAGACATATTTTACGATACATATATATGTGTGTGTGTGTACGATGCGGGTGTGAAAGGCCTTGTTATAATCTCTGTTAGATTAGTGGGTGGGTAAAATATTTAAATCCAAAACATGATAACCTTATTACTATAATAAGTCAAAATTATAAGGAAAGCTAAATCAACCTAGCATCTAAATACGTAGAAGTGTTAGAATCGATTTCATAAAAAAAGAATTTGTTTATTTATAAATATAGTACGAAAGTTTAATGAAAACAGAGGTTAATAATGAAATCCTTTCTCTTATGTGACTCAAGAGAAAAGGATGAACCCTCAAGAAAAGAGTTGACTTTACGTAACCAAGACACCTAAAAAATGCAAAAGAATAGTCGAGCAACCAAGCCAATTTCGGAAAGGAACACTACCTTCGTTACCGGTCGGGTTTCTAAAGTGTAAAGCCAAGTGTGTAGGGGATGATGCAGACTACAAGGTAGTGTTTTTCACGGTAGTATTCGGTGTAATTTAGTGGTGTTTCGGTGCAGCCGAAAGTAGGTAGAAACCAACTTCCGCGATCGAGGTTTATCTTTAGTTTTCTTGAGTGGTTCTTCTGGCGAGGATGTGAGGGAGTAATATGTTTTTGCAAAACCCTAGGAATGATGACAAAGTCTGTATTTATAGGAAATCCTAAAAGTGTGAAGTTAAGGGTTAAAATACTAATTAACCGGGATAAGATGATGATAAGCATTGCTAAAAGATAAGTAGCTAGTTTGTTAGCTTCGGGAAGTTTGTTAGAGATGGATGGAATAAGATCACGGTGGATTGGTTATGATCCTAAGTTTGTTGGACAATTCAAATTATAATAAGATTGAGATGAGTTAAATCTTGAGGCCTGATCACGTATGTGAGATACTAGGGGTTACTTGGTGATGGAGGTTAATGAGTCATACGGTTTCTTTGGTGTAGGTGCCTCCCACTAATTGTCCAGGTAAAACAAAAACAATTTATAATAAGTCAATTTTATAATAAGTAGATCATGATAATTATTAGAATAATAAAGTACTATTTTAGATTTAAGATAATAGCTAATATTTATAAAATTTAATAAAACAATTATGTTTATTGATAAAATAGTATTTTATTTTACTACAATCATTAGCATTGTTAGAGATAAAATAAGGGTTATTACAAGTATAGAAGAGCTAGAGAGAACTACCTTTCTTACCTGCAGCAAACAGCAAAAGTGCAATGGCTTCAGAATGGTGATGAAAACACAAAAGCTTTCCACCAAAGTATTAGACAAAGGAGAAAACAAAACAGAATTTATGCCATTCATAATGGGGAAGGAAAATGGGTTCAAACTGATACAGAAGTTCAAATGGCTTTTGTGTAGTTTTACAAAAATCTTTTCTGTACCACTATGGAGAATAAAGCACCATTACTTGATGCAGTCATGGATATGGGACCTAGACTGAATGACACTCACAGAGGAAGATTAGTTTGTTCTGTTATAGTGGAGGACATTAAGAGGGTGTTAGATGCAATCCCTAGTTCTAAAGCTCCTGGGATGGATCGCTTTAACAGTCATTTCTTCAGAACTACTTGGGATACCATCAAAGGGGATATCCACAGTGCAATCAAAGATTTTTTTGAAACAGGAAAAATTCTAAAAGAAGTGAACATCACTTCTATCACTCTGGTGCCTAAGGTGAAAGTGCCCTCTTCAGTGGGGGATTTTAGACCCATAGCCTGCTGTTCTGTCATTTACAAGTGTATCTCTAAGCTTATGTGTGAGAAACTCAATTCAGTTCTTCCAGATATTATCTCCCACAACCAAGGAGCATTTGTAGCTGGGAGATCTATCCTTCACAATGTGCTTGTTTGTCAAGACATAGTGAAGATGTACAGAAATAGCCAGAAAGTACCTTGTTGCATGATGAAACTTGATTTACAAAAGGCCTATGATACAGTGGAATGGAGCTTCTTAGAGGAAGCTATGGTCAATTTGGGTTTCCCCTCCCATTTCACCAAGCTTGTTATGACCTGTCTCACCACCACTCAATACTCAATATTGATCAATGGGGTGCCCACTGAGTTAATTCAGCCAACTAGAGGCCTGAGACAAGGGGACCCTCTCTCCCCTCTTCTGTTCACTCTCTGTATGGAATATTTTTCCAGAACTATGAAAGCAATTGGTCAACACCCTCAATTCAGATTTCACTCTAGATGCAAACTGCTAGCTTTGAATCATATGTGCTTTGCTGATGACCTCTTAATGTTCTGTAAGGGGGACCCCAAAGTGGTGAACATTATGTTGGAAGGTTTCAACTTGTTCTCTGAAACCACAGGGCTTAAGGTTAATGCTCACAAGTCCTCCATCTATTGCTGTGGTATAAATCAGGAGGATATGAACACTATTGGGCACCTTTCTGGTTTCAGATTTGGGTCTCTCCCTTTCAAGTATTTAGGTGTCCCAATCAGTACTGGTAAGCTGAAAAGTAGTGACTGTGAAGCTTTGGTTGAAAAGATGACTCTCATAATAAAAGTTTGGAGCTCTAGAAACATCTCTTTTGCTGGAAGAATTCAACTCATAAACTCAGTGCTCATGAGCATCTGTGTTTATTGGGCTCAAATGTTTGTTTTCCCCAAAGCTGTCTTGAGGAAAATAAATGCTGTTTGCAGATCTTATTTGTGGCATGGTTCTTATGATGATTGCAGGCCTGGTTCTGTAGCTTGGGACAAACTTTGTTGGCCTAAAACACAGGGAGGGTTGGGTTTTAGGAATCTGCTTCTTTGGAACAGGGCTGCTATTGGAAAATTGGCATGGGCTGTGGCTCAAAAACAGGATAACTTATGGGTAAGATGGATCCATGCAGTTTATGTGAAGAGAAAGAACTGGTCTGATTTCACCCCCACTTCTACAGCAAGCTGGGTGGTGAAGTATATATGTCATGTCAAAAAATGGTGCAATGACAAATTCAGTGAGCAATGGCTTTTTGATACTGCCTATACCATCAGAGGGATGTACACCAGAATGATTGAGGGGGGTATGAAGGTCCAATGGTCTCATTATATTTGGAACAGGTTAACTGTCCCTAAACACAGGTTCATCCTGTGGTTAGCTATCCAAGGCAAACTGAAAACAAAGGATAGACTGCATCAATATGGAATAGGAACTGATGATTTGTGTTCCATCTGTGGTAGAGAAACTGAGTCAAGCATTCATCTGTTCTTTGATTGCTGTTTTAGTGATGACTGTAAGAAGGCTGTGCTCACTTGGGTTGGCATTCCTAGTGGGGATCTAGGCCTGTTCCCCCTTCTTAGAAAGGCTGAAAGATACACTAAGGGTGATTTTAGAAGGAAAGTAATGTACACAGTGATTGCTGGTCTTGTGTACCATGTTTGGAAGGCTAGGAATGAAAGTGTGTGGCTGTTGAAGACCCCCACTGTGAATCAAGTGGTCAAGAATGTGCAGACTGATGTTAGAGGCAGAATTCAGAACATCATGGGTAGGAAAGTGAGTTCCAGAGATAGGGATTGGTTTTCTTCACTCTAGTTTGGGTGTTGTTTAGGCTTTTTAGCTAAGTGTTCTTAGCTTCTGTTTTCTTAGTGCAGCTGTTGGGCTGTCACTTTGAGTTGTAAATTGGTGGTTGGTAATTAATAAAATCTGTTACTTGCTTGCCAAAAAAAAAAATTATACGTACGCAGTTTTTCGGCAGTTTCTTCGTTACTCATCCAAATCGAGTGATTTTTGTGTCAATTCCGCATGTAAAAGGCATTCTAAAATTTTGACAAAAAAGTATTTTTCTGCCGAACGCAGAATTCTCAAATTCGAAGCCTAACTATGACTTTTCGAAGATTTTAGTTTTTCGAATGCAAAATTTCGTAAATTTAAGATGTTAAATTAAATATTTGCGATTCTTGTTGATAAATCTTGAGTTTTTGATTGACCTACTGTATATGTTTAACAAGTTTGAAGGCCTAGCCTTGTTAATTATGCAATCTAATTTGTAATTATGATTAATTTGTTGAAAATTAGAATAATTTAGAATTAATTTGATTTTCATAATTAATTATAATTTAATTAGATACCTATGATTAAAAACCACCATAAAAATTGTAAATTTATGATAAATTTTAAATTTTTATGACCTAGACTTGAATCCATGTTAATCGGAAATCAATTGAATAATAAATTTTCGATTTTTCGCCCTAAAATTATGAAATTAATATTAATTTATTAATTTTTCATTAATTTTAAATATAAATTTTTTAAATTTTATGCGATTCGTTCATATAACTTGCACGCACAAAGCAATGGACGCTACGTGTTACCCTTAAGGGGTGTTGTATAGTGCGGGCATGTGACGACGAGCAAGGGAGCTCGTCGCCCATGCGGCACGAATGCAATGAGCAAGGGCATGGTGCACGAGCACAAGGCAGCAGCCCTGCCTTGTGTCGTGGGCTATGAGCAATGGACGAATGGGCATGGGCGAAGGCAAGGCACGGCAGTCGCGTGTGGGCAGCAAGCGAGCTGCGCCACAACGCGCACTGCCTCGCGCAAGCGCGCGCAGCCTCGCGCGCAGCGAGCGCAAGCTCGCGTGCCACGAGTGCTGCGCCCAGCGTCGATGCCGCGCGCAGCGAGCGCTGGCTCGCACCAAGCGAGCGCTAGCGAGCGCGCACAGCATGCGCTGGCGAGTGCACGAAGCGAGCGCTGGCCCGCGTGCAGCGAGCGCTAGCGAGCGAACGCAGCGAGCGATGGCTCGCGTGCATCGAGCGCTGGCGCGCGCGCAGCGAGCACATGCTCGCGTGCATCGAGCGCTGGCGCGCGCGCAGCGAGCACCAGCTCGCGCGATGGCTTGCGAAGGGTAGAAGCAGCAGCTATGCGACGCAGCGCATGGGCTGCACGCACATGGCCAGCGATGGCTGTGTGCGTGTGGCCCATGGGCGTGTGATGCGTGAGGTGTTTGCGTTGCGATTAGATCGTTTTGAAATTTTAATTTGAAATTTTCAGTTTACGTAATTTTAATTAATTTTAAAATTAATAATTTAAATTATTTTCTTGGATTTTAATTTTGAATATTGTAATTATAATAAATTTTATTTATTCTAATTATTTTACTAAAATTAAAATCATGAATTAATTTAAATACGACTGAAATTAAATTAAACTTTTTGGATTCAATTATAAATTTATATGAGCTTTAAATTTTAATTAAATTTGTATGTTTCCGGTTAGACTAGAAATACATTTTTATGTTTAAAATTAGTAAAGCATATGAATTTATTGGTTTAAGTGGGAGCCCTTTTAGTCTCAAACTCTTGATTAGGTCTACAAATCCTTAAGGTTAAAACAACTTGATTAGAATTAATAAGGACTGAATAATTGGTAGATTATTGGTGCCCTTGATTAATTGCTGCAAATGTTTACGTGATGCATAATGTGTTTTACTAACCAGCTATGTGGGCCATTCATGATAATGAATGGGTGAATGGTATATATTGTATATGTACTGTTTTGCAGGTTATGAAGTGACTAGTATGGCCCAAATAGGATAGAAAATATGGTCTGCGTACCATTAATTTGAATGTAATTGGTATAAAGTACCAAAGTTGTTTTTCAATTCAAATATGGTCTGCGTACCATCAAATAGTTGTAATTAGTTTTAATTATAGCTTATCCTATTTGAAGAAAATGGTGCCTCCCACGGAGATTTTCAAGACGGACTTTGAAGTTAAAGCTTCAAGATGAAGTCAGGCCATACTAGATCACATTTATCTTATGCATGTTTTAAGTTATTTATTGCTTTTAAATATGTCTTAAAATGCATGAGATCAAAAGCTTGATTATGTTGCATGATTAAGGATTTTAGTTCACTTAAAATCTAACCAACATAGTAAGAGCCTTAAGTTCCAAACTTAAAAATTGAGTTATAAGGTGCCATGCCAAAATATACACTTGCTTGGATATCCTTTACATCAATCTAGTAATAGTTTTCGCTCAGCGAGGTGTTACTTATTGGTCCTAAAGGGGCAAGGTACACAAATAATTGTGAGTACATGTTAGTTTTGGTGAAACTCAACGATATGAGTAAGGAGTCCTTTTATGTCGTGGCAAAATCGATAGGTTTACCTAATAAGTTCTTAGACGTACCTATCAACCAAGAATAGTTTCTAGACTATTAGCAAAAGGCTTTTGCTTACCTAAGATGTTTTAGGATTAAGTCGACAAACTGTGCTTAGTTCTTCAATGATTTTAGGATCTTGGAATCATTTTATTCACACCTGCCGGAACACATAACTTGAATAAAATGCTTAATAAACATTGAATTATGCATGTATGCTAGAATTTAAGTTTATTAAGAGAAACTGTGAATGGTTATTTATTTGTTTATTCTTTTCAATTGTAGTTTTTAATATGGCAAACAACAATTCATTCAACATTTTCAATTCTCGAAAAGGAGAAGTTGAACGGGAAAAACTTCCTTGACTGGCAAAGGAACTTGCAAATAGTTCTTATGCAGGAAGAAAAGGAGTATGTCCTAGAAGAGGCGATGCCCGAAGCCGCAGGCGACGGGGTCACTCAGGCAGCCCTCAATCGTTGGATTGATGCCAACAAGGATGTGAAATGTCTAATGCTCGCCACCATGAGTGCGGATCTGCAGAAAACGTTCATCAACTCAGATGCTTTCACAATCATCAGTGAGTTGAAGAACATGTTCCAAGATCTGGCTCGAGTCGAAAGATTCGAGACTCATAGGCAAATTCTTGAGACCAAGCTTAAGAAAGGCGAGCCCGTAAGTCCACATGTTCTCAAAATGATTGGACTCATTGAGAATATGAGTCGGCTGGATCAGCAATTTTCTCAGGAAATGGCTATAGACACCATCCTCCATTCTCTTCATAACGGGTATGATCAGTTCAAACTGAACTACAGTATGAATAGTCTGGACAAAACGCTCATTGAGCTTCACGGTATGCTGAAGACCGCTGAAAAGACGCTCAAAAGTGATAAGCAGGATGTGCTTATGGTGCGTGGGGGCAAGTTCAAGAAATCTGGAAAGAAGAGGAATGCTAAGAAAGGTGGCAACAAGGCCAGCCCAACTAAGAAAACTGGCGCCAAATCTGTAAAGAGGAAGGTCAGTCAACCCACTTCTGAATCTGAATGCTTCTACTGCAAGAAGAAGGGGCATTGGAAGAGAGATTGCTTGAAGCTAAAGGAAGATCAGAAGAACGGAATAGTCGTTCCATCTTCAGGTATTTTCGTTATAGACTGTATACTTGCTAATTCAACTTCTTGGGTATTAGATACAGGTTGTGGCTCACACTTATGTTCCAATCCACAGGGACTAAGAAGAAGTAGAAAGTTAAGCAAGGGTGAAGTCGACCTACGAGTGGGAAATGGAGCACGGATTGCTGCATTAGCTGTAGGAACTTACTATTTGTCGTTGCCCTCCGGGCTAGTTTTGGAACTGGAAGAATGTTTCCATGTTCCAAGTCTTACTAAAAACATCATTTCAGTTTCTTGCTTAGATGCTAAGGGATTTTCCTTTTTAATAAAAGACAATAGTTGTTCGTTTTATTTTAAAGAGATGTTTTATGGATCTGCTAGATTAGTCAATGGACTTTATTTATTAGATCACGACAAACAAGTATATAACATAAATACCAAAAAGGCCAAAAAGGATGATTCAGATCTCACCTATCTGTGGCATTGTCGATTAGGCCATATAAACTTGAAACGCTTAGAAAGACTTCAAAAGGAAGGAATTCTAGAACCATTTGACTTAGAGGATTATGGTAAATGCGAATCATGTTTACTTGGCAAAATGACAAAGCAACCTTTCTCTAAAGTTGGAGAAAGAGCAAATGAACTATTGGGTTTAATCCATACAGATGTATGTGGACCAATGAGTACAAATGCTAGAGGTGGTTTCAGCTACTTTATCACTTTCACTGATGACTTCAGTAGATATGGTTATGTCTACCTAATGAAGCATAAGTCTGAATCCTTTGACAAATTCAAGGAATTTCAGAGTGAAGTAGAGAATCAATTAGGCAAGAAGATTAAGGCACTGCGGTCTGATAGAGGCGGTGAATATCTGAGCTATGAATTTGATGACCATCTGAAAGAATGTGGAATTCTATCAGAATTGACTCCTCCAGGAACACCACAATGGAACGGTGTGTCGGAACGGAGGAACAGAACCTTGCTAGACATGGTCAGGTCAATGATGGGTCAGGCCAAACTTCCATTAGAATTTTGGGGACATGCACTAAATACAGCTGCACTCACTATAAATAGAGCTCCGTCTAAAGCTGTCGAAAAGACTCCATACGAATTATGGTTTGGAAAGCCTCCAAATGTGTCTTTTCTTAAGATTTGGGGATGTGAAGTATACGTCAAACGATTAATTTCAGACAAACTTCATCCAAAATCTGACAAATGTATCCTTGTGGGCTATCCAAAGGAAACAAAGGGGTATTACTTCTACAATACATCTGAGAACAAGGTGTTTGTTGCTCGAGATGGTGTCTTTTTCGAGAAAGATCACATTTCCAAAATGACAAGTGGGAGAAAAGCAGACCTCGAAGAAATTCGAGTCGAACAACAAACTCTAGAGAATGCTCAAGATGACATTCAGGATGAAACTCAGAGATCTTTAGAAGAATCTGGTGAGAATCATGGTCAATCTAGAAATGTTACCCCGCGTAGATCGCAAAGATATAGATCTCAACCGGAAAGGTACTTAGGTATTTTGACGAGCGAGAGCTATGACGTTCTATTACTTGAAAGTGATGAACCTGCGACTTACAAACAAGCTATGACGAGCCCTAGCTCCAAGCAATGGCAAGAAGCCATGCAATCTGAATTAGACTCCATGTCTGAAAACCAAGTATGGGATTTGGTCGATTTGCCAGATGGCTACCAAGCTATTGGAAGCAAATGGGTTTTCAAACTGAAAAAGGACAAGGATGGGAAACTTGAAGTTTTCAAAGCTAGATTGGTTGCAAAAGGTTACAGGCAAGTCCACGGTGTGGATTACGATGAAACCTTTTCACCAGTTGCAATGCTAAAGTCTATTCGGATAATGTTAGCAATCGCTGCATATTACGATTACGAAATATGGCAGATGGATGTCAAAACTGCTTTCTTAAACGGCGTTTTAACAGAAACTGTGTTTATGACACAGCCTGAAGGTTTTGAGGATCCAAAGAATGCTAAAAAGGTATGCAAGCTAAAGAAGTCAATCTACGGATTGAAGCAGGCATCCAGGAGCTGGAATATACGTTTTGATGAAGCAGTCAGTAACTTTGGTTTCATCAAGAACGCAGACGAATCTTGTGTATACAAGAAGGTCAGTGGGAGCAAAATTGCTTTCCTGGTATTATATGTCGACGACATATTACTTATCGGAAATGACATTCCTATGTTGAACTCTGTCAAGATTTGGCTTGGGAAATGTTTTTCGATGAAAGATCTAGGAGAAGCACAGTACATATAGGGCATCAAGATTTACAGAGATAGATCTAAAAAGATGATTGGACTTAGTCAAAGCACTTATATCAATAAGGTGCTTGATAAGTTCAAGATGGCGGACTCCAAGCGAGGCTACCTGCCCATGTCTCATGGAATGACTCTAAGCAAGACTCAGTGCCCAAAAACACTTGATGAGCGTAGACGAATGAATGGGATTCCATATGCATCATTGATTGGTTCAATAATGTATGCTATGATATGTACACGCCCGGATGTTGCGTACGCACTCAGTGCTACGAGCAGATACCAGTCAGACCCAGGAGAGGCGCATTGGACTGCTGCCAAGAATATTCTGAAGTACCTGAAAAGGCACAAAGATGACTTCCTGGTCTATGGTGGAGATGATGAATTAATTGTTAGAGGCTATACGGACGCAAGTTTCCAAACCGACAAAGATGATTTCAGATCACAGTCTGGGTTTGTCTTCTGCCTCAACGGAGGAGCAGTAAGCTGGAAAAGTGCTAAGCAAAGCACCATTGCAGATTCTACAACTGAAGCGGAGTACATTGCTGCACATGAAGCAGCAAAGGAAGCTATATGGCTAAGGAAGTTCATAGGTGAACTTGGTGTAGTCCCCTCCATTAAAGGACCAATAGCCCTGTATTGTGATAATAACGGAGCTATTGCACAGGCAAAGGAGCCTAGACACCACCAGAGAGTCAAGCATGTACTTCGTAGACTTCACCTTCTACGAGAGTTCGTTGAAAGAAAAGAAGTCGAGATAAGCAAAATTGGAACTGATGACAACATATCAGATCCATTGACTAAACCTCTGCCGCAGGCGAAGCACAACTCGCACACTGCAGCTATGGGAATCAAGCATATTGGAGAATGGCTTTGATGTCTCTGTTTAATGTTTTAAAGTTTTAGATTTTAAATCTTTGTAAAACATTATTGGTTAATCATTCACAATAAATGAAGAGAATTCATTTTTCCATTTAATTTGTGGTTTATTAAATGATGAGTCCCTTCAATTTGACGATATATTCAAGATAGACTGTCAGGACCAGTCCTGTGACTAAGAAATGTCTATCAAGTGAACTTGAATGTCAAAGGTTGAAAATGGTCCCTAGTCGGAGTTTTCTATAAAATTGGACGCATAGAAAACGTTAGACGATTAGAATGCAAGATGACTAGTAGTTCTGTTTCTTGAACTATGTAGACATGGCAATGTCATAATCATTTGCATAGATACTTACTTTGGGAAGACTAGTATCGGACAAGACCTATGAAACTTTACTGTAAGAGATGAAAATCTGTCATAAGTAAATTTCATTAAAATTATTAGACACTAAATCCTCAATACCTGAGTGATTTGAGATTACTTGTTTGAGAACTGGTTGCTTTGACGTTGACCAACCGTCGCACCGTAAAAGGAGGCTATAAAGGCAACGCTCAGGTAATCACCTATCAAACGAAGTCTAATCTCAAGATCGCAAGATTGGGATTGTCCTCCCATAAATCGGGATGAGATGCTTAAAAGTTGTACAAGGCCACTCGGAGAGCTAGAAACTGTGAAATGCATGGCCGTGCTCGGATGAATCATAGGCTATGATTATCTGTTTATTTGACCAGTTGAACTCTGAAACCGAGAAACACCTCTGGACATAATAAGGATGACAACTCTTACCTTATGTTCAAGAGCAAGCATCGAGCGACAAAGGAATTAGGAAATGCACACTTGTCCCTAAGGACAAGTGGGAGACTGAAGGAAATAATGCCCTTGGTCCAAGTATGCATTCGATGTTAAGTCTAATAAATGCGGTTCAGTATTAATTAACAAGTTTAATAATT
The DNA here is from genome assembly GCF_020520425.1 of Spinacia oleracea. NCBI lineage: Eukaryota > Viridiplantae > Streptophyta > Magnoliopsida > Caryophyllales > Amaranthaceae > Spinacia > Spinacia oleracea. The sequence goes on from NC_079492.1 coordinate 127,626,738, forward strand.
CAGTGAGATCAAGTGAGCTGAATGCCTAGCTAGAGGCCGCTTCAGTTCAAGTGGAATTAATGATATTAATCCACAGCTTACTCTTGACTGAACCCGTAGGGTCACACAAATAGTACGTAAACGGATCAAGTATTTAATGGCATTAAATACTCCATCTATGGATATTCGGAATCGACGGATCTTGGTTTCAGTGTGAGCTGAGATCGTCACAGGCAAGAAATGAATACTCCGGAAACGATGATATTGCCGGAAACGGAAATATGGATCGTATCGGAAATATAAATATTAGTCGTAGATGTTGCCGGAAACGGAAACATGGTACGTATCGGAAAATATTATCGGAAATGGAAATATTGCCGGAATCGGAAATATTGCCGGAAACGGAAATATTGTCAGAATCGGAAATATTATCGGAATCGGAAAATAATTTCGGAAACGGAAATATTAAATATTTGTTCGAAACGGAAATTGATTCCGGAATCGGAAATATTAAATATTGTTCGTATCGGAAATGAATTCCGGAATCGGGAATTTAATCGGAAGCGTATCGTACGAATTAGCATCGGACGAGGCCCGCTAGACGAAGGCCCAGCAGGAAGCCAGGCCATCGCTCAGCGAGCCAACACGCACCATCGCATGCCAAGCCCCGACCAGGCCCAGCGCAAGGCCAGGCCCAGCCAAGGCCTGGGGCGCGCGCGCGAGAGCACAGCAGTGGGCCGAGCGCTGTGCGCCTAGCGTGGGTCGCAAGGCTTGCGCGGGTGTACGGTGCTCATGCAATGCTTGTGCGGGAATCCTAAAGCAATCGGGATTCGAAATATGATTAAATCCTAAAACTATTAGATAATGATTATTTAATTAGAGTCCTAGTAGGATTATAATTAAATAAATTAGTATCCTAATAGGATTCCAAAACCTTTTCCATAACTCTATAAATAGGTGCCTAGGGTCACATATTTACATAGATTATTCAAGTATTCAAAGTGAGTTTTTGAGAGAAAAATTCAGTCACATATCTTGCCTAAAAGTGCCGAAATTATTAGTACCTTAAGGGCGATTCTAGTTGGTCAATCTTAAGGCGGATCCGGACGTGCTGTGGACTATCTACGGAGGGACGACACTTGGAGTCCTAAAGACTTGTTCTTGTTCGGTTCGGGCGCAGCTAGGGAAGGCACGCAACAAAGAGTATGCATCTAAACTATGCTATATGATTATGTGTAAATAATATGTATTCCTGGCTAAATGGTTTTTCCGCATGATTTATGAATGGTCATATGTATCATAACCTAACACAAACGAAGTCAAAAGATCAAAGATTGATCTTTTAATGCACCAGTATGAGTTGTTCACCATGAAACCTTCTGAAACAATTCAAGACATGATCACCCGCTTCATTAACATCATCAATGAATTGAACTCTCTTGGAAAAATCATAACCCCTGAGGAACAAGTTAGAAAAGTTCTAAGAAGTCTTCCACAGGATCCTTGGATGGCCAAGGTAACTGCCCTTCAGGAAACTAAAGACTTCACCAAGTTTAACCTGGAACAACTAGCTGGATCCCTCCTGACTCATGAACTGCAACTAAATGCACGACCTTCAGAGAATAACAAAAATAGGGCTCTTGCTCTAAAAACTGAAAACGATGAAAACTCTGAAGAGGATGAGGAAACAACTCTATTTGCTAGGAGATTCAGAAGAATGTTCAGGAACTATAAAGATGGAGATCACCGAGGGAAACCTAACCGGAAATTCTCCAAAACTGATATTGGATGCCATAAGTGTGGAAACTTGGAACATCGCATTAGGGAATGTCCTCTCTGGGATCAAGAACGAGGAAAAGGAAAGGAAACAACCAGAGACAGATTCAAAGATAACAGGAACTCATTCTCCAAAACTGAGGTGAGGAAGGCCATGATTGCTGCATGGGGAGACACTTCTTCGGATGAGGAACAGGAACAACCCAACGAAGAAACAGCTCATCTGTGCCTTGTAGGTGAACATGAAGAAGATGGATCTGACTCAGAATCTGAAAAATTCCAGGCAAGTCTCACTCAAATTAAAAATAAACTTGAATCTCTTTCCAAATTAGAATTGTTTGACCTACTTTCCTGTCTCACTAGTGATTATGAGGATCTACTGAAAGAAAAGTTAAACTCTGATAAAGAACACCAGACCACCATAAAAGAACTTAGTAATGAGCTAGAATGGACAAAAAATACTAACATAGATATAGACAAACGGTTCTTTAACCTCTTTGATCAGAACCTCCACATAAAAGAAATCTGTGAAGCCTTACGAAGTGAAAACATCTGGCTAAAACAAGAACTGATTGATCTAGAAGTAGCCAAGACTAAAAGCCTTTACAAAGATGAACTAGAAAGAACTCAACTGGAACTAGTCAAGATTCACCAAGAAAAGACCAAACTAGAAGATGGACTAGCTAGAAAGACTAGACACAGAATAGAAGGAACACCTAAATGGATAGAAGAAGCTAGAACCAAACGCACAGAAGGACTAGGTTTCAACTATAAGAAACGACAACCTAGGAAGACTAGAGTAGATCTCTATAATGACATAGTATGCTCCTTCTGTGGTCTAATTGGTCACTACAGAATCTCATGTCCCAAAAACCAAAGAAGCTTGGAAAAGAACATAGAACACACCAGAACTAAATGGGTAAAGAAAAGCGATTTGATTCCAAGAAAGGAATCCAAGCTATGCTGGGTTCCTAAAAACTCTAACTAAAAATCTGATACAGGTCGAAGTGAGGGGGAACAACACATGGTACCTAGACAGCGGTTGTTCCAAGCACATGACAGGAGACAGAAACAGATTTCTCTCACTCACGACCTATGAAGGTGGAACTGTGACTTTTGGCGATAATAAAAAGGGTAACATCATTGGGATTGGTAAGGTCGGTAAGTCAAAGTCTCACTCCATCGATAATGTATTTTTAGTTGAAGGTCTAGGACATAGCTTATTAAGCATTTCTCAATTCTGTGACAAAGGAAATTATGCTAAATTCTTCTCGAATAAATGTCTAATTATCAACAGTAACACTGATACAGTGATCTTAGAGGGACAGAGGAAAGGGAACACCTATGTGGTTAATCTTAACTTTGTTCCTCACTCCAATCTGACCTGTCTCAGTGTTATTGAAGATGATCCATTATTGTGGCATAAAAGATTTGGTCATGCTAGTTTCTCTCTAATGAACAAGTTGAATTCAAAAAATTTAGTCACAGGTCTTCCGAATACCAAGTTCGCAAAATTATCAGTGTGTGATGCCTGTATCAAAGGAAAACAAGTAAGGACTTCTTTCAAGTCAAAGGGAATAATCAGTACAACAAGACCACTGGAGCTGATCCACATGGACTTATGTGGACCAATGAGAACTCAAAGCAGAAGTGGAAAAAGATATGTGCTTGTAATTGTAGATGACTTCTCAAGATACACATGGGTAATCTTCCTAGCCAGCAAGGAAGAAACATTTGAAGAATTCGTAGCATTTGCCTCTAGGGTCCAACGACAAAGCAATCACAAACTGGTCCACATCAGATCAGATCATGGTACTGAATTCCAAAACAAGAAATTTGATGACCTATGCAAAGAATCAGGAATAGATCATAACTTCTCTGCACCTAGAACTCCTCAACAGAATGGTGTGGTAGAAAGAAAGAATCGAACTCTTGAAGACATGACAAGGACAATGCTGATTGCTAGTGGACTTCCAAAAAGTTTTGGGCCGAAGCTCTAAACACAGCATGCTATATGCTCAATCGAGTGTTGATTAGAGCAATCAAAAACAAAACCCCATATGAATTATATAGAGGAAGAAAACCCTCCATAACACATCTCAGAATCTTTGGATGCAAGTGTTTCGTCCACAACAATGGAAAAGACCAACTGGGAAAATTTGATGCACGAAGTGATGAAGCTATATTCTTGGGATACGCTTCGAACAGCAAAGCATATCGAGTATTCAACAAAAGGACCATGTGCATGGAAGAAAGCATACATATTATATTTGATGAAACTGACTCCCAAAACTCTGTTACAGGTACAACTCCTGAAGGAAATTTCGAACTAGGACTCACAAGAAAAACTGAAGACGAAGAAGTAATAAGGACTTCTCAAATAGAAGAACAGACACAGGATGTTGAAACACCTGAAGGAGGAACAGTTGAAGTAGAACAAACGCAAAATGAGGATCATACAAAACCAAATGCTCAAACAGAACAGCGTGCCGAAGAAGCCTCTACACCATTCCAACCCAGACCTTGGAAACATCAAAGCTCACATCCACTTGACCAAATAATTAGTGATCTTGGACGAGGAACAACAACGAGATCACAACTTAAAAACTTTTGTGCTTTTTATGCTTATTTATCAATGATTGAACCTAAAAATTATAAAGAGGCACTAACTGACTCTGATTGGATCATTGCCATGCAGGAGGAACTCAATGAATTCGAAAGAAATAAGGTATGGCATCTTGAGCCCACACCTTTAGCCAACAGAGTAATAGGCCTAAAGTGGGTATTCAGAAACAAACAAGACGAGCATGCAACCATCACTAAGAACAAAGCCAGATTGGTGGTCAAAGGGTACAATCAGCAAGAAGGGATAGATTTTGAAGAGACATTTGCTCCAGTTGCCAGAATGGAAGCAATACGTATACTTATAGCGTTCGCATCATACATGGGGTTCAAACTCTATCAAATGGATGTAAAATGTGCGTTCCTAAACGGACATCTCAAGGAAGAAGTCTACGTGGAACAACCACCAGGATTTGAAGATCTAGAATACCCCTCACATGTGTACAAGCTGGACAAAGCACTATATGGATTAAAACAAGCTCCAAGAGCATAAATTTCAAATGAGCATGATGGGAGAACTTAACTTCTTCCTAGGTCTTCAAATCAAACAAACGGAACAAGGCATCATGATACATCAACAGAAATACATAAAGGACCTCATCAAGAAATATGGAATGGAGTCTGCTAAAAGCAACCACACACCAATGGGAACAACTACAAGACTAGATGAGGATCAAGAAGGTAAAAGTGTTGATCAAACAAGATACAGAGGTATGATAGGCTCTTTACTTTATCTCACAGCAAGCAGACCAGACATTGCATTCAGTGTAGGTGTATGTGCCCGCTTTCAATCTAATCCAAAGGAATCCCATCTCACAGCAGTCAAAAGAATTCTAAGATACCTAAAAGGAACAGATGACTTATGCCTAAGGTACCCTAACTATGATCACTTTGATCTCAAAGGATATACAGATGCTGACTATGCAGGTGATTTAGTAAACAGAAAAAGCACATCAGGGATGATGCAGTTCCTAGGAGCATGTGCAGTCTCCTGGGCTTCCAAGAAACAAAACACCGTGGCATTATCCACAACAGAAGCCGAATATGTAGCTGCTGCTTCATGTTGTTCCCAAATGCTATGGATCAAGCAACAACTTAGAGACTTTAGTATGAAATTAAAATGTGTTCTTATCCTGTGTGACAACACTAGTGCTATCTGCATATCAAAAGATCCAGTCCACCACTCAAGAGTCAAACACATTCACATTCGTCATCACTTTCTAAAAGACTATGTGGAAAAGGAACTGGTCAAACTTGAATTCTGTCCCACAGAAGATCAGGTAGCTGACATCTTGACCAAACCACTTAACAGGGACAGACACGACAAGCTAAGGTTTGAACTTGGTATGATACGAATACATTGATAACTGTTGCCCTTACTTACTTTCTAACTTCACTGGATATCACAAAAAAAAAAAAAAAAAAATTATTTATATTTTTATTACGTTTTTCCCTGTTTTCATTTATAAAACTTTTCTTCATGAATGGACTAACCATCAGACTCAGATTGCAAAATCCAGCTGTGTGCATTACCACAGCCACGTCTGCACACTATTAAGGTAATCGCACTTGTTTCCAATACTTTCTTTCAATTCGAGGTCTAAGTGGGAATACTAAAAATGAATGGAAAGCATTTAATTTGATTCATCGAATCTTACAAAACCCGGTGCATGCATTACTATTCCATTTTTATTCACTCAAACACGCTTCCCACACTCCGATTCCCAACACCAAAACTCTTCCCATTCCAATCATTCCGCCTATAAAATTCTCGAAACATCCCCTCCTTCTTATCAAATCCCCAATTTTAAAATTCAAAATTCACTTATCTCTCCTAGTAAATCGCAACAGCCTTCCCTATAAAATCATGACCCTCTACAAACTTCAATTCCCAAACCCTACAAATTCATCTTCTCCTTCTACACCCATCATCACCGTCATACCTCTTCAAACCATTCATCCAGAAATAATGCCTCCCAAACAACCAACTCCCAAACCACCAGCCAAAAAATCAACTGCAAAACTCACCACCAAACGAAAGCTGGTCTTGAAGAAGGAAGTCGCTGCTTTGACTCAGGGGGAACCTCATCTTCCAGCTGAGAAGAAGGTAAAGCTCGAACCCACAAAATTTTTCTATTTTCCCCCCGATCGTATGCTCCCTGGTCTTAGCATAGATTTTGGTTGGTGTCGGGAAATAGGGTTTGTAGAGTTGTTGGAGTCGATCGAGTCTCAAGGTTGGACTTATCTTTTTGAGGTTTGTTCTAAAGCTTGCATGTATCCAGAAGCAATGGGGGAATTTTGCTCAAACTTTGTCAATCAAAAGGGGGTTTGTAGTTCTGAAGTTAATGGGAAGCAATTTAGCTTCGATGCTGAGAAATTAGGGTCTTGGTTCAAAGTCCCTGTGTTAGGAGAGGAAGTCTATCACAAGGGTAAGGGTCCAATTGAGCTCGGGGGTGTAACAATGAAGGAAGTTTACTCTTATTTTGGTGGTCAAGGGAAGCACCCAAAAGCTCTCAACCAGTCTGTCCTCACTCCTTTTCAAAAGGTCCTTTTTAATGTGGTACGAAGGGGTATTGTTCCGCGTCATGACAAACGTGCTTTGACAAGCAGGTTAGATCTGATCTACATCTTTCTCCTAGAATCTCAGCGTCAAATAAATTTTCCTGTCGTTTTTATCTCCCATCTCACTCACTCCGTCTCCCAGAACAATATGATTGGGTATGGGTCTCTTCTTACCTTCATCATGAGAAAGGTTGGGGTTGACCTTACTCGTTACACAGCTGAACCTCTTACTCCTGCCCATATCCTTAACAAAGCTTGCTTGAATGGGATTAGCCTGAGTGTAGTTGATGGAGTCGTCTGTGTTGGTAAGACGAATGTGGGAGATACTACACCTCAGGAGGAAGAGGGAGAAGAAGATGTCGATGATGAGGAGGACTTTTCTGAGGAAGAGGGAGAGGTAGCCTTTCCCTGTCAAGACGAAGAGGGTCGATCTGAGGATGTGTCTCACAATGCGGGACCAAAACAACAAAGTCCAAAACCATCTGCCTCACCTGTTCAACAACCTCATCTCTCCCCTATGTCCACTCAGCCTATTCGCCGTAGCAGCCGTCTCTCCAGTTCCTCCAAGGGCGCACCTCCGATGTACCGGGTTGAGGATTCTGACTCGGACAAGGAAGGGGAAACTCAGTCTGCCGCTCCCTCACCAGATGGCTCAATTCAGGTCCTCATGACCAAGGTAGATCAACTGCAGCTAGACAATATTGTTCTGATGTCTGCTGTCACATCTTTACAGGAGCTGATACACAAGATGCAGCAGGACCAGGCTGAGTTCTTCAATGACATGACGGAGCGCCTAGCTGACATGGTGATAGAAGAGGTGGCTCCTGCTGATGATGATGCACCCCAACCCTGACCCTGCTACAACCAGATCTTACCCCACCCCCTATAATTCTGCTATCTCAAAAACAATTTCATCTCTGATTACTCTCTAAACATTTTTTTTGGTTGGTTTTGATGCGCCAAGTTTATGACTAATGATCATTAGTGCGCTTTTCCTACGTTCTGATAGTGGACCCACATTGACTTGTAGAATTGGTTGCTTGTATTGTGCTCTTTGTTGCGTTTTCCTTGTTTTGCTTGCAGGGGTGCGGTCAAACTCGTTGACCGACTTGAGCTGCATGATGTCAATCTGCTTGGAAGGGTAACATAATTCACATATGTTCTTTCCTCTCCGTCGAGAAACCGTTTTTCCCTAGCACCCTTTTTGATAATTCCAAAGGGGGAAGATATTAAGAGGGGCAACATGTGTTCAAAACTATTGGTGTCTATACATAGGTTCGACACCTCAATGACTCTTCTGTACCTGGCTAAGATTGATCTTGGTACTTGACTGTCAGGTTACATGTTCCATTCCTCAGTTATTCTTATATATTTTAATTTTATTAAGCTGTAAGGTTGTCATCATCAAAAAGGGGGAAATTGTTGATTCCTGGGTTTTGATAATGACAAGCTTACACTCTACTGATTGTTGAAATAAGGATTGACAGGAGCAAGTCACTATAAGCTAGGACAAGTACACAACGAGGCAAGCTGTGAAGCAGCGTGGAAATTAAGTCCAACATCATGAAGAATACAAGTCTAAAGAATATGGACAGATTGAATCATGGGCCAAGGAGTATGAAGCCCAGCAAGTCAATTAGAGTCCAGAAAGGTATAAGATCAGTAGAAATAAATACAGCTTAGTATGGGAACAGAATATTTCATAGAGTCCTAAATCAGTTTTATTTTATAAAAGATAAGTGTCGATTTACAAAACTGATTTTACTATTTTACATAAGGTTAAACTCTTAAACGTTTTAAGTTAATTCACAACTCTCAAATCCGTAAGGGTTGAGTTTATCTAAACGCGTTTTAAAGATGTTATTTGCGAAAATATATCCTTTGAAAAGAGTCCTAAATTGGTTTGAATTAGAGTCTAGGGTAAACTCTGGTTTTCATATATATACACCTTAAGTTCTCTGCGAAAGTTTTTATCAGACTTATTTACATTAACCGGAAGCCTTCAGGTATTATCCTTAAAGTCTTAATCTTTAAAGAGTCTGTTCCTGTTCCCATATAGAGCAGTATTTGTTACGTGGTCTTATATCTAGTATTTAGTATTAAGTTTAATATTACTTTGTTTTCAGTTTTAAGTGTTGAGATATTGTATGTTAAGCCTGAGTCAAGCTTAATTGAGCAAGAGAGAAGATCTCACAAGAGATCTGTGAGGAGAAGCAGTTGAGGGACTGTTTCAGTAAGGGAAGGAACAACGAGGGGTTGTTCCTGGTCATCTGTAGTCAGAGGAGACTAACAGATTGTGGCCCGAGTAGATTAGGCTTGTAAAGAAACTGAGTTGTTTTGCCTAATTAGTGAATGTGTTTAAGTCCCCAAAGGGGCCGTGGTTTTTTCCTCTCTATTGGGCCTAGAGAGTTTTCCACGCTAAATCTCGCTTACATATTTTACTGTTTCTGTTCCTAGTAGTTTAATTTTTGTAAAACCGTAAAATATCAATTCACCCCCTCTTGAGGAACTCTGTGAAACTAACACAGAGGATAGAGAAAGGAGATAATGGTGAACGGTGAGGGAGAGGAGAAGAAGACGTTGTTAAAGAATGAGCAGTTTCTTTTGCTGGGTAGGTTACTGGTATTACGTGGGTTTTTATTTTGTTTTATTTAAATCCATTTGAATTTTGGATTTTAGGGTATTTTCATTGGTTTTGGAGGGAGTCGATGAGATTGCTGGATTTAGATTTTGGAGGCCTCACATGCTGTACTGACTTTTTTATTATTATATAGGATACATTGGGTGTTAGAAGAGTGATAGCCACGTATTTAGCTTAACGGGGTTTGTTCATCCTAAAATCATCATGTTCCTTCTTCAATGTTGAACAGTTGATATTAAGACTCTAAACTCACATATGAATGTATTATCTTAACCATTAATATAATCAAAGTTGTGCGTTGAGACGCGTAAAGATTCAAATATTGCAATGTTTACGAAAGAAAAACTATGAATATCTCAATACTCCTTCTGTTTCTGTAAGTAAGTTTGATCATGCACATTTACCAACACAATTATTTTATGGTGGAAAATTGTGTTATTTCTATGATATGGTGAATTGAATGACCTTTGATGATCAAGATCAATATGTGATATAAATCAAATTCAATTTTCTAGATGATTGTAGCAAAGGTTCGCAAGAAGGTCCTCTACACAACAAAAATGATGTTTTGACATCCAAATTATTTCATGGTTACAAATATAGTATGATTCCGGAGCTATTTTTCAGTATTAACTTATTTAGTTATTTTGGTTTTCCTACATTGTACCCTGTATTTCTTTGATTTACACGTTGTACCCATGCATTTAAAATCTTTCACATTGTACTCCTATACTTATAAAATATAGTCAATATTATCCTTGTTGTTAATCCAACGTTTAAAACAAACTAAGATTTTTCTATCTTATAAACAACCTTATGTTTTTTTGTTAATCCAACGTTAATGTAGCAGAAGCTTGATTTTTTAAAATACAACAAATTTTTTTAACATTGGGTTGACGGCAAGGATAAATTGAATAACTTTTGCAACTAAAAGGATACAATGCGTAAAATTTAAAACGTTTGGGTATAACGTAGAAATCAATGAACTACAAAGGTACAATGTAGAAAAACCCTAGTTATTTTTATTTTTATTTTTATTTTTAAATGTTATTATTTTTTGAAATATTCTTGTTCTTGTTCATGGAAAATTTATAACTTTAGCTTAATGAATTATACGAAATAACTCTCTATTTTCTTCACGTGTCAGACCCTTGAAGACCATATGCTGGATCCACCTCTTATTATTATTTTTATTTTTTTGTTGAAGAAAAGAGAGAATTATAAAAGACAAGACGATAAATAATGTAGGCGAGATTTGATCTCAGGTCTTTAGTATTATCCCTGAAAGACTGTACCAATTAAGGTAGTTGACATCCACCACTGGATCCGCCCCTATAAGATGCAAGCAACGGAGACATATTCATTGACATAACAAGTGCATCCTATTACGTGAGGGGCATCCACAATTCACAAATACAATGAATGAAAATACAAACCAAAGAGAAGAAATAGTTAAAGTGGATGAAGAAGAAGAAGAAGAAGAAGAAGAAGAAGTTGAAAAGCTTAAACATTCCCTTCCAAGGGCAAAGTGGATGGGTAGTAAGGAGCATCAACTCATTAATATTCAAGGCTTCTGGTATCCTTTGAATCGCTTCTCTAACATTCTGACTTCCCAAAGACATTTCGTTGCTCAAGATACTGATCTTGTAGTGACTAGCTTTCCCAAAATTAAACCGGCACCACTTGGTTGAAATCTTTACTCTTTTCTGTTGTCAACCGATCTCTCCACCCCCTTAAGAAAACCCCTTTGCTTACCCACAACCCACATCAACTTGTTCATGATTTAGAAACACGTCTCTTCCTGAATCTATCAAGACTTGTTCTTGTAAGATCTTGTACATTTGTCGAAATCCCTTGGACACACTCGTGTCTCATTGGCATTTTTATTCCAATCTACTAAACAAGGTATCAACAGATGAAAATTATCAACCCTCTAATATTGAGGATTTCTTTGAGGAGTTTTGCCAAGGTAATGTTTTATGTGGGCCCTTTTTTGAGCATGTAGTTGAATACTGGAAGCAAAGTTTAGAACAACCTAATAAGGTGTTGTTTTTCAAGTATGAGGATTTGAAGGAGAACCCTAGTGTTCAATTAAAGAAGTTGGCTAAGTTTGTTGGTATGCCATTTTCTCCCTTAGAGGAAAACGAAGGTGTTATCAAAGAGATTATAGAATTGTGCAGTATTAACAATCTTAAAGATATGGAGGTTAATAAGAGTGGTATGCTGAACAAGTTTGTGGACAATAAGACGTTCTTTAGGGACGGGGAAGTCGGAGGGTGGACTCGTTATCTGACCGCCCCAATGGCCGAGAAAATGAACGAATTCATGGAACAAAAACTTGGAGGTTCTGGCCTGTCCTTTAAGTTGCAGCCTAGCTTGATAAATTGATTACAAACTTTGCATGCTTTGTTTGGGTTCCAGACCAATACTATGTTTGCTATATTTTAATTTAAATAATTGGTTGTTGTAGTTTTGTTATGTATCTCAGTACTTCAAACTTAACTTTGATGGCTTTGTTCGCCATAATTCTAATTCAAGTGCAGCAAGTGTCGTAATTAGAGACCATATGGGAAACAATATTACTAGTCGATCTTTTAATCTGGGAGATACCCCCCTTTCTTGCAGAAACTATATATTGCTCTTCGCAATGGCTTATTATTAGCAATAGAAAACATTATTCTGCATATTTCCATTGAGGGAGATAATTTACTTATACTTTAGATTTTACAACAACGAGCTCATTGTCCATGGAAAATACAGTTGCTTATGGACAACATAAATCATTTGCTCTTTAATTTTGACAGCCATAATTCAAGACATGTATATCGAGAAGCAAATCGTACTGTTGATTACGTAGCTTCCATTGGTCATGACATTACTAGTCACCTAAATATTGATCCTTTTGTAAACAATACATTTTCTTGTTTTATTTCCTTAGATAAGTTGAGATATAGTCTTGAGAGAAGACTATCATAACTTATGTGTACCTTTCCTTTTCAAAAAAATAAAATTAATTGTATTTCAGTAAACAACGAGTCTTTCTTAGCCTCGGAGTGCTGTCTCTTCTTATATTTAATGAATGACAAATTTTACTCACCTGACTTTTCTTCTTTCATTTATTAAATTTGTTGCTAAATTATTTCACCAACTATTCAAGTTCAAGCAAGTATGTAATATAGATTTGTAGAATGTTTTTTGAAATATTTTTTTTCTCATTTTTTCCTTCAACATTGAATAATTATTTGAGGTTTTGATACATGTCAAATACATATTGGAGTATTAGTTTTTGCTATGAGATTTGCCTCAATAAAATCACTCCGATAATATATAGTCAAGTCAATTTACACTTAAAGAATAAATTAAAACTTAAACGGGTCGAGGCAGAGAATATCAAGATGAAACGGATGAAACTAGAACCCAGTGAACAGAACTTTATCATATTCTGGTTTACATGAATAACCAATAATAAATAGATGAAATATATATACAGCAGAAATGAATTATGAGTCTACTGAGCTAAATAAATGTCTCTTCAATGTTACTACATAATTGTTAAATAATGTTTTGAGTTTCGCCTTGGTGGAAGAAACTCAAAATATAACTCCAATAAATGTGCGCATAATGAAGCGACCTTCTTTATCAATTCGTGGAGACCAGCTGAACATGTAAATCTGGGATTAGCATGGGAGAAAGGATACATACAAACCAGACATTAAAATACTAGCTTCACAGTAACAATTTAAATTGACAATCACACAACACAACTCAGAAAGGCTAAAAGAACATATTTATGCGGAGAGTGAAAATCCAGTAAATTATGAAATCATTACCAACTCATGTACTATGCACAAAAAATAAGAAATACTGCATTTTGTCTGATTGGTTGATAATGGTATTGGAGGCTCGGAGCTGAATGTAATTGTACCTTTCACAAAAAATGATCACTACACACAGTGGCGGACCCAGGATAGTTGGTCAGGGGTGGCACAAAAGTCATACGAGAAAGTGCTAGTGTATAAATATTATAATTGGATATAAAAGTCATACGTCTACACATGTGCAATCAAGTTATGATTGGTTTTTTATTTATTTTTTAAACAATCTACTTCTGAGATCCAATGTTCACATTCTTCAACAGCTTGGTCTTAGATTTACAGTTATGTTGATAACTCATAACTGTTTGCTTAGAATTCTATTTCCAAATGAAGATTGGGGTTGAGGCAGTGACCATAAATTGTTGCTCGCTCAAACTACTTACCCACTAGATGCAGGATCTAGTCAACTTACCTATTGTCAATTTCATCAACAGATACAAATTTAGTCTTCCATATTTGTTTGACCAAAATTCCCCTGTTTGATTTCCAGGTAGCAGAGATCCCTTCTGCTTTAACTTTTTTCTATCGAAGGTTTTCTTTTATACTACGTATTAAATTCACTTTTAAAATACTAAAGAGAAGATTAATTTTAATACGAGGATATGGATTAAATGTTGAAACATACAATTTGCCCTTAAAAAATCAACTATGTACCATATGCCACTACCTAAAGCTAAAAACACTCGCATTTGAAATACAATATGCTTTCTACTGATGCTATATGTGATTTGTCAAATAAGGTTGTTGAAAGAAAATAGATATTGAACACAAATTAATAGATTAACTAGTCAAATTTACTATTTGGGGCCAATCTACTAGTTTTGTACCAATTTACTCTACCATACGTCCTATTTTAGATTGAAGTCAAATCTCCTACTTAGGTTTAAGCCTACTCTTATTTTCCCTAATCTACTCCATACCAGACAGGGTAAACACCCCTAATCTGGTAATAGAAGAACTTTTTGGAGGGGGGTTTGCATTTAAATTTTAAATGAATAAAGTAAAAAAAAAAAAAATATTTGAATCTTATGCCATATCAAAAGCATAAAGAAAAATGCATTCATGTCTCCATTAGTCATTTTACACATACAAAAATATACTTGTAACTACTAATTTACCAAACACTTCTATAGAATTTGCTATTTACTGGTCAAATCTGATATTATAATCTACAACTTATTAATGCAATATACATATTATCTTCCATCTATTACATGCTATCTATAATCTCCCTAGTCCTAACTACCAAAAAAGGCCTATCATACTCATGTGGTCTAGTTCAATGTATGTTCGTAACTGGTCCATGCCTGTGAGAAATGTTGCAGGAGGGGAGAACAATAGGAGAAGCGAGGCTCCGGAAAAGGGGAGAAGGTCACAAACTCACAGTTAGAAGTTAGTTTAAGAAGGGGTGAAAAGTTTAGATCTCTACTGGGTATTTCACTGTTACCTGATTTGCTAGTACGAGATTGGATAAGGGTACTCAATTTGCTACCTAATTTGCTAAATTAGACCAAAATTGTACCAATTTCATGATATAATTTGCTTTTTCGATTCTCGGTTTATGAGGTGATTAGAGAATTAGGTAACACTGGGGTATTTACATCAAAGATCTGTTGCACTACCTTGTTTTTCGTCTCTCAAATGGGCTTTAGCTCTACCCTTTTTTTTGTTAGTAATTGATGCTATAGTTGTCTATTCAATGTCAATGTATGCACTCAGTATCTAATTCCATGGCTATGGTAGATCCGCTTTACTCCTTCAACCGGAGAAGAAGAAGGAGTAGGAGAAGGAGAAGGAGAAGGAGAAGAAGGAGAAGAGGGAGAAGAAGAAACCCGAAGAAGAAGGAGAAAGAGAGTTGTTCTGGAAACCCGAAGAAGCTCAAGTGAACTGGCGACGCTAAGAGGAGTGAGATTAAGGAAAGAGGAGAAACATTCAATCAACCCATGGTTAATGTTCAGAGGAAGGACTTTGTTGATTTGTATCCTTCATTACACAAAGCTGATATTTCTTTTAAAGTATTGGTGCCGACGTGCCATACTTGCTTTTAATTTCCACAACTTGAGTATACCATGGTGCCTGTTGTTTGTAGATGATGTTGTGTTGGCCGATGAAACTAAAGGTGTGTGGAAAGTATGTCGGAATTATGGACATATACTTTGAAATCTCGTGGCTTTAAGTTGAGAAGAAGTAAGAAAAAATATTTGGAGCATAAGTTTATCGGTAATAGAAGCAAGGATGTATGAACGATCATCTTGGATTGGAGGATGCCAAAGCATCAGATTCTTTCGCTACCTAGGTTCTATTATCCGAAAGGATGGGGAGTTGGATGAAGATATTGCCCATAGAATTAAAATCAAGTTGGTTCAAATGGAAAAGTGCTAAAGGGTGATCCTGATATGTCTCATATTCTACCGGGTCCCATTTATAAGATGAATGCGGCGGAGATGTGTATGTTGCGTTGGATACTTGGATGTGTTGGGTGTGTTTTCATACAAGAAAGGATCAGTTGAGGAATTAGGTGATTAGGAAGAAAATAGGGGTTACCGTTACACCAATTGAGAACAAGATGATGGAGAATCGACTAAGGTGATTTGGCCATGTAAGATGGAGGTCAAATGATGCAGGGCTTGAAGAGTGGCAAACTAATGGAATTGTGAAAGAAGGGGAAGACCAAAGCAAACATGCAAGATGATGATTATGAGTTTTGGGGATTGAGGAAAATATGGCATTAGATAGGGCAGAGTAGAAGGAGATAATATATGTCGATAACTCTTTAACATGACTTATTTTTCTATCTCTCTCTCTTTCTTTTTTCTATTCGTTTTCTATTTTCCTTTGCAAACTTCGCTCATGTTCTATGTTTATTATTTTTTCAAAACATATCTACTTATTCTCTAAACCGACCTGTCTTGTTTTCTTGTTCCCTATTTTTCGCGTCCCGTTATCCTCACCTTCACTTTCTCGTTTTTGCTTGTTTACTCTCTTTAACATAACTTTTTATTTTTCTTACTTCACGTTTTGCAGACGATTCCTTATGACGCCGACCCCAAACCATTTGGAACTAAGGCTGGGTTGTTGTTGTAACCTGAGCAATATCACTAAGAGCAATCTTGCAAATCTAAAGCATCTATTTGAGCAGTAGCCCTGCTTCAGTTTTTCGAGCTCCATTTTCATTATTTCATCTGATTTCTTCTTAAACACAACCCTCAGGTCTCTATTTTTTTTTATCAAAAATCAAATCTTTGAAAGTAACTCATGTCTAGAATGTCTAATATTCAAAGTCCCTCATACCCACATCCCTCTAATGGTTATGCCCTGTTAGTGAGCATAAAAAATATTAAAGTAATGAGTAACTAAGAGAATCGAGGAAGTCATTGGTGATGGGCATAGAAATATTAATGTAAATAGTAACAAATAGAATGGAGGAAGTCATTGGTGATTATTCTGGCGTCCAAAAGAAAGCTGAGATTTGGGAATGGATAGCATAAAAAGTCCATTCTTCATGTAACCGTAGCTCCGGAAGCAACTAGAAACCAAGTTTTCTCAAACTACTAGATCCAGAAAATACAAGCTAAATAGTGATGTGTATGAACTCAAACAAAAAGGGAAAACCATAAGTACACATCAATTAGTTGCTTTGTGGGAAGAGATTGAGTCCTTGATTACTCTTCCAGTCATAGACTCATAGGGGCAATGACACCTTTAAGTCACAACTTGGTGAGATTTGGACAAACAAAAAGAACTACTAGAAAAACGATAATGGACCGGTAGGCACGCCTTCAACTGTCTTTCTTCAATAGGGTGCCACATAGTACTATTTTTAAAGTGGTGCAAATTACATTTCAATGCTTTATTTCCGGCTAAATTGAACTTGTAATCAACAAAAGGACGCCCAATAATGCATTCCAAACAAGCAAACAGATTATATAAGAATGTGGACAATGACAGTTTTTTTTATGGATATAAACAAGTAAACAAGGTATAAAAATGTATTCCAAATCTAAATCAGGTGTTCTAGCAAAAGTCCATTATGGAAGTTAAGACACGAGTAAAGTTGACTTTATATTGATTATAACATATAGATTCAAGAAACTCAACTTATTTGGTCAGAAGAACAAGTGAAACATGTTAACAAGGCCTCATCCTTCATCATTATCTCCATCAACTCCATCAGCATTTGACGGATGTTTGTTCTTTTTTTTCCATTTTCCCATTTCAGTACTAAAAGCACAAAGAAAACATGTGATGAATAACCTAAAAAAATGAAGTGGTGTGAGGAACTTGTTCCTTATTACCCAAATTTTCTACCTAGCTAGTTCTTTTACGTTAGGATCCCTCTTACTGTTTAGACCATACAAGGAACTTGTTTGGTTTTGTAAAGAGTCCGTCAATTGGGTAAGTTTTTCTTGTTTTATGTAACTGGTTTTGATATTAATAACCATGCTATCATCATGTCATCTCTTTCGATGTCTTCCTCAATAGGTCACACACTACGTCATCTAGTAACCCTATCGATTTGTTTTGTTTTGTAATTTGCTCTGAATCCCTTATCTATGTATCCAATTGAATTCGAGGAGATTGGTTAACAAATTAAGTTATATTCCAACCTATGCCTGCTTCTAGATGTTTATTAAGTTATATTCCAACCTATGCCTGCTTCTAGATGTTTATTAAGTTATATTCCAACCTATGCCTTTATAAAACACAATTTCTTGTCCGCCAAATGTTAAAATGTTGATGGAGTTGATGGACATAATGATGAAGGGTGAGGCTTTATTGACATGTTTCACTTTTTCTTCCGACCAAATAAGTTGAGTTTCTTGAATTTGTATGATATAATCAATAAAAAGTCAATTTTACTCGTGTCTTAACTGTCCATTATGGACTTTTACTAGCCTAGAAGGCTAGAACACCGGATTTAGATTTGGAATACATTTTCTTACCATGTATACTTGTTTACGTTATAGAAAAAACTACCAATGTCCACATTTTAACATGATTTGTATGCTTGTTTGGAATGCATCCTTTGGCATCCTTTTGTTTACAATTTAAATTTAGCCGAAAATAAAGGTTGGCCGAAGTGATTTATAATCTTCAACGGGCAGTACGAAAAGTGACAGCAGTGACAAAGTAGGGAAGATAACAGAGAAGAAAGTCATACAGGGTACAAAACTAGGAGTGAGAAAAATGCGTTAAGTAAAAGTATTATTGACAGTTGAATCAAATCCTTAATTTCATTGCCCGTGCCTAGAACATATATAGAAAAATAAAGAGGGAGCATAAAGGGATGGATCCTGTTATGGTGGTAATGTACAATGGATGGTTCCTAGTTCCTACCACTCTACCAGGTGTCCCTGCTCCTAACAGGTACGGGGATCTTTTTTGCATTTCATGCTTTTGCTCTGTGGCCTCATATTTTTGTTCGTTGTTTTTCTAAACCCTTAGGCCTAAGCTCATTAGTCCCTACTAGGTGGTTTTCTTCGATTTCTTGGAGGAAAACCTTACTTCTGCATTTATTCAAATGGACAACCAAATCTAACTCAGATCAAATCAGTTGTTCCTAATGGGCAATGTGGTGTGTCGCTTAACGCCTCTACTAATTGTATTGTGAACCATTTGGGTTGCAGCTCTTCTCTGCCTAGTGCCTACTAATTAATTCAAGTTCTTCTTTTCTCAAAAACAAAAAAATAAACAAAAAAAAATCAGTTGTAAGTACATTACCAGATATTATATATAATATAACAAAAGATCTTCTGACGAATCCTTTAACCTACAGCTCTGTCCAAGGTGAACATCACCAAAAGCATACCTGCATTACAAGGAATAGATTGGTGAGATTGTCAGGTGGGAGGGAGAAGGGGGGGAGGGGGTAAGATTGGAAAATAGACAGAGCTTCGGTACCTACGAATGTTGTACAAAAGAAAGGGAAATACCTATATTCACAATACTCAGGCCATGCGCAACGAGCTTTACCATAATCCCAATAACAGTCATCATCTCTTAAAGGTCCCCTCTTCGCTGTTGTCAATTGATATAAGATTCAAGAAAAAGTAATAGATACCTATGAGAAACCATCTAAACAAAGAAAAGACATCACCTTTAGTGACAAACTTCGATTTTGCTGCAGGATTAATGTCATGCCACATCTCAAGCCACAACTCCCTCATTAATGCTGGAGATCTGACCATATTCCTGTGATTTACTACACGGAAAAGCAGTGTTTTACATGAAGAACGTTCACAGGAAAAACTCCTCTTTACAAACACACATCGACATGGTGTGCAGAAAGAAAAGGTGTCTGACATTCTAGATCTAAGACTAGCTTGAGTTCATGTATTCCAGCTTAACTATTTTTTAATTGTAGTATCAATAACTAGAAAATTTAATTGTTTTACAAGACATTTCTGACACCAGGAACATACCCCCTGTCAGGCTGTCATCAATATATAACCAGAATTATATACTCTATCTTAATATCTTATCTAATGCAGCAACTATGCCCTCTCCCTTACAAACACTTAAATTTATTCTTTTCTGCAATCAGGTAATGAAGACTTAAATAGACTAGACAATAGGTAGGGGTTCTAAATTTTGGATCTACTGTACCTGAAATAAGTTTAACCATAAGACTAAAGACTCCTGCCTCTTGGGATAACAAATAGTTCTCAGTAGTAATTTTCTAGTGAAAAATAAATGATTCCAGAATACCAATTATTTATGCTTGCCATGTCTACTTCCGGAGTCAGAACTTTCATCCTGAAAACCCAGTATGATAAATACACATGATAAAGTAAATGACAAATGCAAGTAGTACCAGGTCCCAAAAGTCTAGTTATCACTAACTATTAAGTTAACTAATAGTGAATATATAACAGCCAATTTCCACAGAATCCTGGAGGGTTATACTAGATGAAAGTTTAACCAGAATAAAAGGCCTTTTGCTTCTCTGTTGAGCAAAAGTCACATTTCCGGGGATTTTATACCTTTATCAAGCTCCCATACAGCTGTCCTCCTTCCAGGTATGCTTTCAGAATCTTCATAGTATGTTATGTATTTCACTCTAGGAGACCTTGTCATATTCGGAATTATGTCAGCTCCACGATCATGTGTTACATCAAGTTCTACCTGAACATCTGATCCATCATGCTCTGACTGCAAAAACAGATTAGACTTCAAAAAAAATCCCAAAACAAATTTTTATCTTAGTGATACAGAAAGTATCAGCAATCCAGAGTGCTGTAGTAAGTGGCAAATGGGACATGGGACACCATTCACAAAATACGCAGTTAGAAAAGAATACAGCCGATTAACATTGCTCAAAATGTTAGGAGTCCTTGTCAGCACTGTCATCATAGTGGAATACTTGGAGAATTTTCTGTGTTCTAGAAGGGATAGGAAGAAGTTGATGATAATTTCTAGCAAGTTTCCGATCTGTCTTCGGTTAAGAGGAATGTATGTATTGATTTTTACATTTAGTTAATTTATTAGAATTTTTTTCAGCTATGTACACATTTTAATTTAAGAAATGTGATACAAAGGAAAAATGAGCGAAAACTAATGGTTCGAGTACCATGTTTGGTGAGGTCAGATCATCCAACATCTAGTTACAAACCTATCCCGCCATGACCAATTTGGTTATTTGCAACTCTTAAACATATAGAAATAATATTTTCCATCCAGTCAAACTTCCTCACCAGGGCTTAATCACTAACGAAAGGGAAATACGTCCTAGATGGGCCAAAACATGTCTAAATACCTGCTCTTAGAGCATCTCCAATAGTAAGCTAATTTGATAATTAGCTTATTATGCCACATAAGATTTCAAGCTATTTTATTGTTTAGCTAATTTGTGCTCCAATGGCTAGCAACTAGCTTATTATTTAAATTTGTCCCACTTGTCCACTTGTCAATTAATTATTTGGCAATTTTGAGAGCTAGTTGTCAAGCAAATTAGCTTGTTTAAGCTAATTTGCTTGGCCAAGCTAATTTATTAGTTTCACTCCAATGGTCTAGCTATTAGCTTGAAACTTTTATAAATTTCAAGCTAGTCCCTAGCTACAACCATTGGAGATGCTCTTAATTCTTCTTGTTGCTGTGAGCCACTATATTAAGTTTGATGCACCTCTCTACCTGGATGGTTTCTGTTCAGTTTACACATCATCTTAGCCTAACTGAAATACCTCCAACAACGCTCAGCCTGGAAATAGCCTGCTTGGTTCCTAATCCTTTGTTTATCACCTGGCTACAGCGCTGAATGCCTCCAATCTTTCAAATAACAAGGGAATAGGCTGCTGAAAGGAAGGCCTGAACACCTTAAAGGGGAATAGGTTGCTGAAAGGATCTAAGTAAGTCATGATGCGTAAACACACTACAAATTGACACATTTGAAACCGAAAAAGGTAATATCTTCAATGTATCACAAAACTTAGCATACCTGAGGAGTTCTTGTTATGTTAACTGTTGGTCCCAGCCAATTTTTGCACCAAGAAAGGGAATGATAAGCTACCTGATACAAGGATGCAAACACAAGAAATAGAGAATCTAAATTCAGCATGCTTCAGTACAGAATAGAATGATAGCAAAATAGATCTGAGGCATACAGTCTCATCTCCACTTGTAGCTCCTGGATTCCCTTCAACAAGATTTCCTGACCTACACGGAGATGATATTTGCCTCAATTAATCAACCCCAGGGTCCGTACTACATACTTTGACATAATATAAGCTAGAATCACGGTTTATAAGAGATAGCCAGTGAGATTTCATATGAAACAGCTTATTAGTTAAGACAGTGGAAGAGATTTTAGTGAATCAAATTGATATGAGAAAACAAAAGGTTATGAGAAAGCAAAGCACCAAACACATACATACATTACAAAAAAGAAAAACTTAAATTTCATGGGATACAAATTCATTTATCAAAAAGAGTCTTTCACAAATATGACAACTGTAGCTTCATGATATGGCAATGGATACATATCAACCAATCAGTCATGAATATACACATATCAACATACATACATTTGTAGGAGAACTTTTTGAGTCCAGAAACATGATACATAAGAAACAGTTAATATAAATAAATGATAGTATAAATATTAAAAAGCAACATGATTACTCTTTAAGAACATGAACATTGAACACACATGATTTTTGTTTAACTGTTACTCACCTATCAAAAAGAACTAGGTGAGTAACAGTAAGGGTGCGTTCTCTTCACTTTTAACAAAAATAAATAAATCAGGTTCAATAAATTCAAATAAGTTACAATCAGGTCCTATCAGGTCTATAAGTTCCAATTGGGTCCTATAAGTTTACTATCTTGAAATATGGTGGTACAATAAGTTCCAATCAGGTCCTATGTTTAAACAGGTTCAATAAGTTCAGTTCACATAAGTTTAGATAAGTTCGTGTTTTATAAGGTGAAGAGTAATCATAGATGATGAAATGACAAAGATCGGTTAGAGATCGGTTAGTACAGGGAAACCTTCTACAATATCTCTTTATATATAAGTTTTAACAAAGGATATGGTAGCCCTCAACCCAATTGCACATTCCCTTGTCATAATATTTAGGAAAATTTGCCAAAAAGGACCTTCTATAACCCAAATTTTGCGACAAAGGACCTTTTATAAAAAAAATTATGAAATCACACCTTATAGTGATTTTTTTTTGCGAAAGACAACCAAAAGGTACTTTCCGGCATTGACTGAGGGTTTCCGGCCATTGACTTGCACGTGTTGCTCACGTGTGGCTTAAGTTTTCTAACCTCACCCAATTTTCCTAATGTTCTCCCCTCTTTATTTAATTCTGGATTTTCTCTCTCCTCCAAATTTCTCCATGATTTTCTTACTCAATGACATTACCCATTGCCATGGAATTAAAACTCGGCCGTTCCGTTACGTAACGGCCGTTCTGTAATCTATTTTGGATTTGTCGTTACGCGAAAACCCGTTACGTTACGGTTTGACAAAAATCACGTCTTTCTCCCCGCGATATCCGTTACGTAACGGTGACTCGCCGCGTTAGACGTTTTTTTTCTCCGTTACACCGTTCTTTTACATAAATTGACCAAAAATATTTTTGTAATTAGTTATGTAGTTTATGAAACATGATATTTCTAGCGCTTATTTGTTCACAGAATATGATAGTCACTCATATTAGGATAGATTTGGTTATATTGTCTTGATATAATACTTTTTAGACTAAAAATGTAATAATAAGGCTTAGACATGCTAACGTGGTTTTTTTCAAAAATTCACACCGCGTTAGCCGCGATCCGTTCTATTCTTCCGTTACAAGCGGTTTCCGCGACAACGCGACCGTTACCGCTAACGCGACCGCATCCGCTTTTTTTTTCTATGCCCACTGCTACTTCAATTCATCGGGTTATCACTATAATCTTTTCATCTATGATTATCACTACTAGTTATTGTGAATTTTGATTTTTTCGCAGTTTTAGATGGTTTTAGTTTTGTAACTTTGGTTAACAATGTCAATTTCGGAGAACACTAGGATTGCGAGGATGTTAATGCACAAACTTGGCAGAACTTTTCAAGATTTCTAGAATCGCGCCATCTCTATCCTCACACTCGGCGAGCAATGGGCGAGCTTAGTTTTAAAAAGCGCGAAGCGCACTGAAGCGCAAAAGGGCCCTGGAGCTTAAGCGCAAAGCGCAAAGCGAAAGCGCACGCTTTTCGTAGGCGAAGCGCACCCGGAAAGAAATAATAAATTTTCAAAAGTTCAGAAAATATGGGGAAAATATGGAAAGAAAATATGAAAATAGAAAGAGAAATCAAGAGGATGAAAGAAAAATTCAGCATCCGACAGGAAAAATCCGTCGAGAAGGCTAGAGAAATCAGGCTACGGGAGAAAAATGCACTAGGGTTTTCAAAAACTTTCCAAATATTCGCTTTTTAAAAAAAAAAAAAATCACGTGATACTTTAAAAAAGATTATTAGAGTCACGTGGCTTTATTTTTTATAAAAAAGAAGGATCTGATGTGCCTAGACTACAGGAAGCGCAAAAGCGCTAGGAAGCGCAGAAGCACCGAAGCGCTAGGAAGCGCGCGCTTCTTGTATGTCGCTAGGCTTCGGCTGGCAGAAGCGTTTTGTTGTGAGCTTCTGGGCTTCCGAGCTTTAAGCGCAAAAAAGCGCGCTTTTTAAAACTAAGGAGGCATCATCCACAAGAACCCCAACTGCAACCGGTAGACCTACAGCACTCGAGAAGCCTATAATTGTGATTAGGTTGCACATTAGCGCCAAACCACCACGGTCTTCCCTTTTTTTTTCAAGGAACAGCGTCAGAAAAAAATGACGATGTAAGGTTTCTCTCATATTCTTAATCGTCATATATATACATAGCAATTGAAATCACTTTGTTTCAACCGCCAAATGTGAGGATCACATCTGAATTACATTACATTATGACCTGCCTTCCCAACTACGTTCTTCATCCTAAATGTGCTAGATTTTAGGCACTACCTTGATCAAGTGAAGTAAACCAACAAGAACCTTAGTTTTAAAAAGCGCGAAGCGCACTGAAGCGCCAAAGGGCCCTGGAGCTTAAGCGCAAAGCGAAAGCGCACGCTTTTCGTAGGCGAAGCGCACCCAGAAAGAAATAATAAGATTTCAAAAGTTCAGAACATATGGAGAAAATATGGAAAGAAAAGATGAAAAAAAAATAGAGAAATCAAAACGATGGAAGAAAAATTCAGAATCCGACGGGAGAAATCTGGCGAGAAGGCTAGAGAAATCCGGCTAATTGAGAAAATTGCACTAGGATTTTCAAAAACTTCCCAAATATTCACTTTTTAAAAAAAAGAAATCACGTGATACTTTGAAAAAAAGAAGATTAGAGTCGCGTGGCTTTATTTTTTATAAAAAAGAAGGGTCTGAAGTGCCTAGACTACAAGAAGCGCAAAAGCGCTAGGAAGCGCAGAAGCACCGAAGCGCTAGGAAGCGCGCGCTTCTTGTATGTCGCTGGGCTTCAGCTGGTAGAAGCGTTTTAGTGTGAGCTTCTGAGCTTCCGAGCTTCCGAGCTTTAAGCGCAAAAAAGCGCGCTTTTTAAAACTAAGAGGGCGAGTTTACAGGAATCTTTGGGCACGATTCACAATTCAATGGAGGGTAGAGTCAAGGTGATTGAGTCGAAGGAGAGAGAACTTGATATTGTTCGGAATAGAGTTTAAAAAAACTTTGGGTAGGAAGGTGGATGTTGCGGAGGAGAGGGTTGAAGCGAGGCGGACGGCGGTGGAGGAGAGAGAAAATAATGTGGTGGAGCGACAAAGGGCGGTGGGGGAGAAGGAAGCGAAAGTGGAGGACTGGAGGAGCAGCATAAGGCGGTGGAGGAGAGAGAAAAGGAAGTGGAAGAGCAGCGGAGGGCGGTTGAGGAGCAGTGGAGGGCATTGGATGAGAAGGAAGAGGAAGTGGAGGGGCAGTGGAGAAGGGTGGATGAGGTTGTAGACGCCATGGTTGATGGTTTCCCTTCATGCCTGCCTTTTTCTGGTGGACTTGCGTAATGCGTTTGGTGGGGAGAAGAGAAATTGGGTGAGGTTAGCAAACTTAAGCCATACGTGAGTAGCACGTGCAAGTCAATAGTCGAAAAATCTCAGCCAATGCTGGAAAGTACCCTTTGGTTATTTTTCGCAAAAAATATAACATTAAGGTGTGATTTCACAAAAAAAATTATAAAAGGTCCTTTCTCGCAAAATTTGGGTTATAAAGGTCCGTTTTGGCAAATTTGCCTAATATTTAAATTGATTTTGTTTTTTCTGTGCATTGAATGCGTTATGTTCTTGGATGGGCTGATCAATACAATATTTCAAGCAATATCGCGATCATTTTATTTTATTATGGCACCAAAATGTTGGAGAATATACACATTTGCAATGAGGAAGAAATGAAAAATAAACTATGTTCTTTCACCCTCTTTTCTCCACCCCCTCCCCTAATTTGGTTAGCAGAATGCCCATAGAATAGAAAAAATAAAATTGTATATTCTACGATTCTACCATAAGATAATACCTCTACGGTACTTGTCCATTTTTTTTAAAAGATTATTTTATAAGACAATGCAGTTCATATGTTAATATATATGTTCTGCAGTTCTGCCACAAGCTATTACTATTGGTTCAAAAATTAATACTTACTACTTTACTAGTCACAAGTTAGTAGATCTCCTCACTGCAGCGATTGGATGTCTAAACGTGGCTTATTTTTATAAAGCGGAGGAGTAACCATTTGGTCCTGACTGGATTCCTCTACTTCGTATATAAAGTTTTAAACTCCCATATTAATGAAAAAAGATTTGGGAGTTACATAGAAAAAAATTGTTTCCCACTGATATTTCTATTTTGATACATAACTTCTTAACTCTAAAATACAATTACATAGGGGTGTCGAATGACATGTTGAGTAGGACAAGGAGGCAAACTTTCTAGAATAGCATATAATTCAAATCACGAGGGATACTGAGTGGAACATAACTTTCTCTTCAAAAAGTTGACTATATAGATGCCAGTAGGAACACTATCAATTTACATTACAAGTAATTTCTTTCAGATAACCAATATAGTGCCATCAATGTATGATTCGTGTTAAAAGGAGAAAAGAAAAGAAATCAGAGAGAGGAGACATCTGCACCAAGCAACAGCAGAAAAACATGTTTAAGCTGAGAATACAAAGCATGGAGTGTAATGTGTATCAGTTACCTTGAATACAAAGATCCTTCTATCTCGTAGATGACATCAGTTACGATCCAATTATCAGGATAAGGCTTTCCACTAGGGGCAAAGTAGTAACCAACCTGTTTTGCAATTGCCAAGATGCCAGAGCTGTCATTCAGCACCACGTGTTTATAAGCTAAGTGAAGGATCATACTAAAAATTGGAAAAATATAAGGAAAATATGAATGAGAAACCACACTACTCAGAAAATAAATCAAGACCTTCAATCGCATAAGTTCCATAGAAAACTAATATTATGTCACGTGTGAGGGAATGGGTTGATCAGAAAAAGAATATCATGAATTTTGGAGAAGAATGTTACAAATAGGATGAGAATTGTGATGGAAGATTAACAAGTGGAAAGGGATTGAGAGTGGCTTAAAGAAACCACTAATTGAATTCACCATTCACGGCACTATCCATAATTAAAGCAACTTGAATAGAATTCCTCCGATCAAACTGAATGTGAAGAAAGAGTTTCAGTCATGTTGTATGTACCTTGTCAAACGGCTTGATGTTTGTAGGCCAAGGAAGGAAGAGGGCTGAGCATCACAGGCTTTTCCAGTTGGAACAAGGGTTGCATGCTTAAGCTTTTAGGCCACTCTGTCCAGGGGGGTGAAGTCTTACTATATGGGACATCATTCCGTTGAAGAGGTCCAGGGTAAGCAGTGACTCATTTTTATCAGGGAGGAACTGTTCTTAAGGTCTAAGATAGGATAATTACTAAGGCCCGCAGCACCAGGATTACAACGAGAGTTTTAGGACGGAAAAAGGCTTATGGTTGCGCAAAGGCCAAACTATTAGGGGAAAAGGTGACTTGGGACCGCAGCATCAGGGCTGAGCAGGTTGTAGGCATGAGAGCTCCTTCTCAAGAGAAACTTTCCAGTAAATGATGATTGTGTTTTGCAGGAAGCCAAGCCAGAATGTTAGACACATCATATTCCACTGTTTTTCTCATCAAGTGTGTAATACCCTGTTTAATAGGGGTTAGCTTGTGAAGTAAGATGCCAAGTCGACAGTTCTTCTAAGGTGTGTTTTCAGCTGCTGTTTATGCAATATAGAAGAAATAAAATGCTGAAGTTGATCGAAATTTGACAACATCAGAAGGTCATTAAGGATGCAAATTTTCAAGTTTGCTTGAGGCAAGCTGTCGTTGTGATGTGGGCTATGCTTGGTTTTTATAGTTCTTATAATCCTGTTATTTTTGGGTGATTCATTAGAGAACAAAAGATCAAAAACATAGAAATGAGGAAAAATATAATTTGGGGAAATTTGGTAGTTTATTGTAATTTGGTGCAATTAAATCATCAAATGGGGTTTACAATCCCAGACTTTTGAATGGCTAGACACTCCCAAAGTCCCAACTATGAGCTAAAACAAAGTAAATTCATTCGTAAAAAGTCTGCTAATTTTCACTCTCACTGATTCCTGTAAAACAGTTCCAATTCCATTTCCTCTCACTAACTCGCTTCCTCTCCAAGCTAGTCCTAACATACTTATTACACTACCAATATTTCCCCTTTCCCTATACCCAATGCATTTTAGGAATAAAACACTTTATTCACTTTCCCAATACTCCAGAAAAATTAAATAAATAACTGATTAGAACTCAACTCTTCATTTTTCCTCGAATACCCGACACTCGGACACTTAGATACACCATACTGAACCAAAATCAAGCAAAATGTTCATAAGATACCCGTGTACGACACTTGTCCGAGTAACAAAGAATAAGTTTGATTTTGAAAGATGTCCTTCACTCTGATCCAACCCAAGAGAACACAAAATGACAAAATATCCAGACATGCTAAATGCCACACGATTAATAACCCTTATGCCTTAAAAGTTTGCATGAAATATACAAATGGCAAGAACTTAGAAGCAAGGGAAACGGATTTCATCCCTGCTGGCTGCTAAGACCTTAAGAAATTGATTCCATAAAAGTAAAAGAAAATAAAAAACAAATTCCTGCACATAGGAAATAGGAACAATGGCTACTACAATTCCTGTAGGAAAAAAACATAGAGTTTAGGGGTTCCCTTTACTTCTCCCACGAAAAAGAAAACCAGATTATGAATTCCAAACCAAATTGACAATCACCTCATCAAGGCATCAAAAGAAATGGGTCTCAAAAATAGAAAAGGGGGCTGGGGGGTGGAAAGGCATTTAAAGAAATGACCAAGAACAAGAAGAGAAACTAAAATATAGACATGCACACAGCTATTTCGCTCTACTTGAATTCTGCCACGTATATTTTCATGGATCATCCTAGGAAGCAAGAGTACCTACAACTGTATCCCCTCGGCTTCTATTACTGCACTTATTGTCCTTCCACTTGGTGCCTTTATGAATCGGTTCCAGACGTGATCTTCCAGAAGCCAGTTCTGCACCACGAAAATCCAAGTGGAAATCGTATACCTTCCTTCCCCCTTGTTATTTAAAGCTGCGAACTAAATCTCATCCACAAAGTGGTGACTGTTTTCTTCCCTCACCAGTCACCACAAGCAACTATTCTGATGGATCCTAATGAGAGAGAAGTAATACAAAGGAAGACAAGACACAGATAAAGGAACATATACCCCCGTACAACAGAAAGAAACCTTCTTCCACCGTCAAGCCTAGATTTTCTGTAAATGCACCTCAACAGTAGACCTCTTCAAATTATCCCATCCACAACAACTCTAGAAGGCAATTGGTGGAGAATAATGTCATCTCATCCCAGAGAGACTGGAAATTTCTTCTCTGATTTGATGAGGATAAATATAAAGTCCAGAATTCTCTTGTAGTCGAAGTCTCAGTCCATTCAGTGCAATCAGTTCAAAACTGTATGTGATGAGTCTGATGACATTTACGAGTGCCAAATTCTATACGTGTTCCCGCAGACGGTATTTTCCAATTGGAAAAACTCAACCATGTGAGCGTTTTTTTGCAAGGCTAACTATTAGGCTTGGTTATGTATTACAACAAAACAAACATGTGTTGTCTGGTAGATCGCCTCAACACTTCTCTATGATAATATCTTTGGCGCCACTTTCGTCCACAATTCAAAATGATGTAACATTGACCAGCCCAAACCAAACAAATAGTCAAAATGAATACTATTCCGACAAAAGCTTGAAGTGGAATTGACAACCCAGAACTTGGAAACTATTGACACAACCATCAGATTAAAATTCATACCAATTAGAGAGTTGATAACCCACTTCGTCCCAAAAGATCTTTCTAGGTGCAGAACTTGGCTTGTAAGCTTTGCCCTTGAATATCTGCTGGTTTCTCTCCAAAAAAATTCAGTGGCCAAAGGACTAGTTTCTATACTTCTACAACAATCGACAACTTCTTCATCTTAATTCTCCAAGACATAAGCTTGCCCTTAGCATTACAAAATTGAACCTAATGATCCAGGAGTAGTGAAAGGTATCAACCTCAAAGAGAGCACCGAAGGATAGAACAGCAAGAGGTATATAAAATCACTAACTGAAGTCTAAAAGAAACCTACTCAAATGTTCTTGAACGCATACTATTCAATTTTTTGTACAGACTACCATGGTATCTCCTAACAGTTGAGGTACATACGTACTGTCTATTTATTTCTCAGAGTTCCAAATAATCTTCCAGCTCAGAAGAATTTATTGATTCAGGATAGTTATACAAGTTTGTAAGAAATCCATTAACCACTTGACTATGTCACTATGTGAAGTAGTAATTGGTAATTTATATTTCTATCTTGAAGAGC